>NC_064816.1:143055814-143296256 GCF_023721935.1 Panthera uncia | reverse complement strand
GAAAGAAAGAAAGAAAGAAAGAAAGAAAGAAAGAAAGAAAGAAAGAAAGAAGAAAGAAAAGAAAGGAACCCAGCCACAAGTAAGGCGCTGGGGGTGGGACTAATGCTTCTCGGTTTTTAGAGTCAAAAGTACAACATATTCGACTTGATTTCCTTTGAACTTCAAAACAATAACAACAACTTAATGCGTTGCATACATTTTCACCCACTTAAGGGCAAGAACAAAAGTGAGGAAGAAGAAATGAACAAAGAAAAGAGACCAGAATAGAAAGAAATTACTAATAAGTGGAAAAATGGATAAATAAGGGAGGGAAAGATGATGGCAAAGAGTCCAAAAGAAAACACCAGAGGAAAGAGAATGAGGGAACAATAGAGGTTGTCCACATCTGCCCTCAACAAGCCTGTTCCAGCACTTTCTCAGGCTTGCTGGCCTATGCTTTTGCCCTCTGAATGTGACTCACTCAAAGTAAAGCTTTGTCAGAATTGTCCCTTTCCTCACCCCATGTTTCCCAGAAGCTCCATCGCTGCTCTCCACCTCTGTCTTGCCTGAATTCATTCCTGCTTACCTCAGCTTTGGTTCCTTGCTCTGCTCTCCCAGTGGATGTCCTCGAAGCTTGTGGTATCCATAGGACTTAGTGTGTCCTTGTTGGATTTATCTTTCTCTTCTCTATTTTAGCTTCATTAGTAAAGTTTTCCTCCTGCTGTTTCTAAGTTGATGTATTTAAGTAATCTGATTACATAGCATTTTAGGGCCCCTGTTCCCCTCACTGAGCACATTCTCAATGCTCACACATCTCTGTCAGGTAGGGGGTGCTGCTTTGGCATAGCTGCACCCCTTTTCCCCACTTTCAAGCTCAGCGGTTGAGAACATTTGAAAGCTGTTGCCTGGAAAAGAAAAGTGTGTTTGTATTTCATTGACATTTAGGATGTATCCATCACAACAAATAGATAAACCAGACCATCTTTTTTTCCCATTCTGTGGTGAAATATATTTCTTATTGATTACATGCATAATGATACTAATTTAGATGAACACAATTGTATGCCCAGGCCTAGATGGTTGAGGTTATGATGTCATTTCTGCATGTTTGAGTCCTAAGTAGAGATCACTGTTCAAGAAAACTGATGTGCAGACCAGACCCCCTTTCTTTGGTTGGATTTTATATCCCAAATGAATCGGATGTTAGAGAGCTTTAGGTATTTATAGCCCTGATTTTCAGCCAGATGTCATTCTGAATACATTGTTCACCATCACCTTTTGGGCTTGGCTTGCTGCTCATCAGCGTGATCTCGCCTTGTAGTGGCTTCCAAGTAGGTGACAGTGATGTCACTTCGTTTTCAGTTATCTTTCAGGCCATCTTTAAAGCCTTTCTTCCCTTCCTGGTGCTGCTGGCTGCAGCCCACTGTGCGAGTGATTCTTCACATTTGTTCAGTCTGGGCATGACGTGGCAAGAAAGCATTGTGTTATAGACGTCCCTTGTTTTCAAGGTCTTGAGTGTTTGGGTTTTGTTGGCGTAGACAATGTAGAGGAAGTTGTTCAGGTTCTCGCATGTGTTGCCAGTCCTTGAATGCAGCCTGCTTTCCCACCTTTAGGCGTCATACATTCTGAACCTGGAGTACCCTTTCTCTTGTCTGGTGGATGAATAGCTACTCAGTCTCTAGGTCCCATCTCAATATTGACTTCCTTGGTAAAGCCTTTTCTGACTCCATTGGCATAATTTCCCCCTTCTCTGATTTCCATGCCACCACCTTTCTCATCGTATTACGTTGTGATTTTTTAAAAATCAACTGTCCCTCTTTAGATTTCTAGATCCTTGAAGCAGGGTTTTGTCATCATGGACGTGCCTACTACAGTTACCTGAGGTTGTTGAACTTGGGGAGAAGCCAAATCTCTGGTCTACTTCAAACAGAGGAAATGCAGGGCTCATTTCCTTCACTTCAGCTGAAATCTCTACATTCTCTTTGGTCTCTCTTGGCATGTGTCCTTGACATACCTAGTGTCTTGATTTATTCATATTCTTGAATGTTCATCGTGATAGTGTTATTTGTTGTAACTTGTGAGTAGTTGCTGTGCCTGTGTGCTCTTCAGCAGAACCTAATTTTGTCATTGTGGTGGTTATATTCTGTTTAACAAACATGTAGTGAAGATTTAGTGTTTTGCAAATGCTAATCCGTTTAACCTCGTAACTACCTCATGAGGGAGGTACTGTTAATAGTCCCATTTTAAAGATGAGGAAACCAATGCACGGAGGGGTTAAAATAACTTGCCTAATATCACATAGCTAGTAGGTGGAGGAATTAAAATTCCAACCCAGGAGTTCTGGCTGTGGATTACATATCATTAACTCCTGCAATTTACTGCCAACATCGTTGGTGATACTTTGTCTTTAAACGCTAGCATGGTTAATCTACCTTTTTAATAAAGAGAATGGGGCATGTCAGAGGGCAAGCTCAGAATCTTGGGTTGGGCAATAATTTCTAACCAGAAATTGTTTTCATTGTATTTTTCTCTATTATCTTCTATTTGTGACAGTTGAATCTGGTTTTCTAATTATGGTAGTTATATAAAGTTTTATAATTATTCAGCTTTTAAAAGTGAGTTACTTTAAAGAAAAATATCGAGCCAATAGCAGTAGGTCTTAATGGTGGTTAAATTCATATCATAAAAGTCCTAAGAGTGGTACATGAACTACTAATTGATAGGATATTGTGATAGTTGCATGGAGAAAGTGAAGAAGAGTTATGGGTATGACAGGTTCCTAGTTTGGCTGATGTAATTGACTTTTATTCTATTACCAAAGAAAATATTAGCACTAACTGAGGGAAAAAGAGGGAATAAAAAGGACATGGGAGGACACATTAATGTTTACTCATATTGCGTATATATTGAATTCTTTTGTCAGATTGGATTTATAAGTAAAAACTCACTCATGCCAAAAGTGTTCTCCTGCATAGTTTATGGTTTTAAACATGTAACCCGCTTGGGAAGTGGTTTAGAAAAGTTTATAAAAGAAGGGTACGGAAAACCAAACGTCAGTCCTGTGAGGTCAGTTCAGAGGCACTAAATCAGGAGCCAGGAGAGCAAGGCAAGGAGCAAGTAGGCTGAGCCAAGATAAGTTTTGTAGTGCACACGAGTTTTATTTTCCCATATCACTTTCTGTGCACCTCTGCAACAAACTTTTGGTTTCTCACAGGATTTCTATGGGAAGAAGGAAAATGAAAATAATTTGAGCTGTCCACACCTTTGGGTTCTCTGGGCCCTTTTATGGGTCTCTTGTCAGTGTCTGCCATGACTCATTTGCATTCTGGTGGTTGCTGGGCACAATAGGGCGCTATATAAACAGCCCGTCCTTTCTACCCACGTGAGCTGAAAATAGGCTCTGGCTGCTCTCTGCCCGAAGGTGATGTCACCCTGGTGATGCTCTGTGAAACAAAACTGGTGGCCCTAGTTTTGTTTGGGTAGGAGTGGTAAGTCATCTTTTGGTCACTTCCTGGCTGGAACCTCTTCCCATATTGTCCCCATCAGTCCCTGATTCCCAGAGTGTGGCCTGCTTGCTTTCTACCGGTTTCTACTTAGATGTGTGCATTTAGGGACTGGGCATGCTCCTGGGGCCACTGGATCACTGTTGTGTATTTGTGCAGCTCCCATCTCCTCCAGCTTTTCTGTCCACTGTCTTCGTGCCCTTTAACTCTTTTTATGGTTCAACACGGTCTGTGCTTCTTTTGGGGCCTAATCTATGATTGCACCTCCCGCGCCCTAATTATTCTCTGTTACTCCTCTTAGTATTCTGTACATTTTTCTTCGCTTTTTCTTTGACCCAAAGCATGTCTGACAGCCAGGACAGTGCTCTGGCAAACTGTCAGCCAGCTCCAGTTGATTGGGACTGCCTGCCTAGAGCACTGAGTTGAGGAAGTTCTGCGGCCCCCTTTAGACTCTGTGAGTAAAGGGCAGCGGTGGCCGAGTGATGTCTGCCATGGGCGTGGGAGAAAGAGGTGTTGACATACTTGCTTCTGTCTGCCATCCTGGATGGGTGTCTTGGAAGCATGTAATTGCCAGCTCTTTACTGATCAGAATACACTGCTATGTTCCGTGTGATAAAGTAGAGGGGGTCAGATTGGATCAAGGGAAATGGAAATCATAAGCTGACTGCGTAGGCCTATCTCTTGGAAGAAGAGAGATGGAGGAAATGACACATATAAAAATGCACAGTATCAAATTTTGCGAGAGATCTACGAAGGGGCATTTCAGAAATACACTTTTTCTTACTCATCTTCCTCTTTCAAAAATATACTCTTTGAAATGCCAATAGTCAATAAGAAAGTTGAGGAACAAAGAGTGTGCATTTAGTTAAACCACTCTGTGGCCGTCTGGAACCTGAGCAGTGTAGGTAAGCGTATGAGGAAATCTTGTCATTCATCCTCCAAACTACATGGTGCTTCTCTTAGGTACCTGCTAGGCTCTGTTCATGCAGTGATCAAAAGACATCCACCCTGCTCCTGAGGAGTTCACAGTCTACAAATTTTACTTTTGTTTTTATAGTTATTTGTATGCTTGTATCCTCCCTCCCTCCCTTTCCCTCTTTCCCTCTTCCTTCCTTCCTTCCTTCCTTCCTTCCTTCCTTCCTTCCTTCCTTCCTTCCTCTCTCTGTCTCTCTGTCTTTTGGCGATGTTATTAAAGCATGGAGAGTTTTTCAGAGGAAAACCCATACCTGATTAGTTTCTCATTCTTGTTGCAGCCTCTGTTGGTTAACTTTATGTGTCCGCTTGTCTGGTCCAAAGGATACCCAGATAACTAACTGGTAACACATCATTTCTAAGTGTGTCTGTGAGGGTATTTCTGAAAGAGATGAACATATCTGATTCAGTACACTGAGTAAAGAGATCTGCCCTCACCGATGTGGGTAGGCGTCATCCATTCTGTTGGGGTCCTGAATGGAACAAAAAGGCAAAGGAAGGGTGAATTCTGTCTCTTCATCCGGGATGAAGTCCGTTTCTCTTGCCCTTGAACACTGAAGCTCCTGGTTCTTGGGCCTTTGGACTCCAGGAGTCAAACCAGTGGCCTCAGCTCCTCTGATTCTTAGGCCTTCAGATCCGGGCTGAATTAACCAACCAGCGTTCTGGTTCTCCAGTTTGCAGACAATAGTTTGTAGGACTTCTCAGCTTCCATAACTGTGCAAGCCAATTCCTATAATGAATGTCCTCTTATATATCTTTCCACATATCCTATTGGTTCTGTGTCTCTGGAGAAATCTGACTAATACACCCTTAAGCAACAATACTCTGTACGATGCCTCATACACAGAAGTTTTCTCATAACTTTTGCTGAATGCATTGGGTGCTGCAGGCTGCAAGTGCCACGGGAGTTCGTACCAGGGAATGGTTAGTGGAGCCTGGGCATGGCTTTGGGCAGAAGGTGAGAAAGGTACTGTACACATCTTGACCATTTATTGGCTTTGTAACTTGACCATTTCTTTTCACTTCTGTGACCTTGGTGTGTTCTGGTATAAAATTGGGGTGATCATTTTCTCAGGGTTTATTTTACTATTTTTGTGCTATGCTGTTCTCTAGGCGTTGTGTAGAGAATTTAATTTAGTCCTAGCATTGTTTTGAGAATTAAATGATGTAATAAATATGAAAGAACTTTATAAACTCCTAAGTGCTGTACAACTATTAGTTTTTATTAATCTTTGTTATTAAGAGTGGTTTTCCTTTTGGTTCGTTTTCTGTTTTGTTGAAGTGTCCACGGATGCCTAAGGGATCCAGCCTGTTCTGGACCCAGCAAGCAGGACAAGGGCTTTCACTTCTGACCTACTTCTTGGGGCATCTTAGCCATCTATTGTAATTCATTGGAGGAGGGTCTAGAGTTTAAAACTCTTTGACCGTACCTTAGAAACCATTAAAAAATGGTTTTAAGATCAGAAAGCTAGTTAAATCACAAATTAATCATGGAATACAGGTTTCCTTGACTAACATTTTTAAAGTGGCATACAAAACAACATCTCGGTGAAATATCTGAGCAAATATTAAAATTAGGGTATTAAAAACTTTATCTAGAGCCATCATGATTTTTCTAAGGTAATGGATTTTATACAGTAGTCTTTTGTTCAGGATAAAGGACTTGAAATTTAGTGTTAGACTGTAGTGAATTTGAACATCTTGATGGAAGGACATTGGTACTTGTGTGGAGCTGGATCTGGAGAATGCTGTCTGTTGTATTTTCCCAGATTTTTAACCTTCGACTGCCACTGGTGGTTAAAGAAAACAATGCCTGAGATCTCATGGTAACCTGTCCCAATTTTCATCCTCTTTCATTAATTATATTTTCCTTGCTAGTTAATTTTATTTTAGAATGGTGTGCTTGACATCAAATATATCCATGGCCTATCTCCAAATCACATGGTTTCAATGGTTATTTCTGTCTGGAGATCCTCTGTGGCGTGGCTGACGGGACGCACTGTGTTCACGCTCGCACGTCTCCCCTGCGTTTTGGAGAATGGTTTGTTCTTTCAGTTTTGCAGTCCCCTGTCCTCTCACTGGGATTTATATATTTACTTCAGATGGTATTTAGAAAGTGCTGGTGGAAACATAAATGCCATTCAGCACATGTAGGCCGCTATTATCTCACACCTGGATCCTTTCAACAGCCCCCTTAATGGTTTCCCCACTGGCATTCTCCCCTCTTTCTAATCCATCCTGTGCACCAAGATTAATCTTCCTAAAATACCGTTTTCATCCCACTCCAAAACCTTTAGAGGCCCCCCATGGCCTGCAAGATGAAGTCCGGACCTCTTAGCCAGACAGTTATGTCTTCCTGCAGACTAGTTCCCACTTACTTTCTGACCCTCCTACTGTAAATGCCCTCTTAACTGCTGTATGCGCCGAGGCCTCTTGTCTTCTCTCCTGTGTACCTTTGATTACTGTCCCCTCTCTTGCAGTGGCCTTTGACTCTGCCTCTGCCCATCTAAATCCTACTCATGGAGCTTTCAAGTTCTGGTGCAGCTGATCGAATCCTTTATTTTTTGTGCACCATTCACTGTCCTTATCATATATTATCTTTTATTATGGTTGGTTGTTTACACAACCCATGCACTGCTCTTCACGCCAGTTTGTGAATTCTTGAAGAACACAGTTAGTAGACAAGAATGGATTGTTGCTGGTTTTATAGCTCTGTGCAAATCGCAAGTTCAGGGTTGTGGTTTATGGTCACTGAGATGTATTTGGCTATTGTGTTCTACCATCTTTATAAAATAGGATCTTCATAAAATAGGTTTCTTCATAAAATAGGTTTATAAAATAGTGTTGGAGGATCTTCATAAAATAGGTTTCACTGAGTGCTTGTTGAATAAATGAATACATATGTTAGGTTGATTTTGTTGTCCAGAGGGGCAAATTATTTTAGCATTTAACTTAACATGTTTGCAGGTGTGTAGGGTCTGGTTTAGGAACAGACATGTTCACAGTGGCCCCAGACTCATTTATGGGCTGTCGTGTGTTGTGTATTCTGCTTAGATCATGGTTGTATGCTTACTTAGAACTGAGTAAGCTGGTGGCCCATTTTTTCTACCAGCCAAATTGGAAAAGTTCTCCCAAGTGTTCCAGAAATCATTTGGAGAATACGTCAAGTAACTGCTTTATGTTACATTTCAGCTCTTGAGGACGCAGGCTGCCTCAGGAGCCAGAAAGCACGAGTAGGACAAAATACAGCTTGTTGCAAAGATCAGTTAAGCAGTCTTTTTTACAAATATTCCGCCAGTTGTCAACTCTTCCTTGATCATGTCATCATTACTGCTTGTATTCATCTAACACCAGACAAAAAGAATAAAGGAAAAAGAGAGGGGGACTTGGGAGGGAATTCCTTCAGCGCTTAAACCAGGCTTGTCACACCACAGGGACACAATATCTGGTTTTAATAATCTCATATATCATTTGCAGTTTATTATTAGTAAAATACAAATCCTATCTCAGAACTTTTTGCAAAATTTTCGAGATTATGAAATGTCACTTTTGCTCTTCTTTGAGGAAAGTAGTGGAGGGAGTGTTAACTTGCTAATGTCATTACACTGCTTGTTTTCGGGCTCAGATTAATAGCAGGTGGTAGCCATTTTTCAGAGCAAACAGGCTGCCTTTTTAGTTCAGTTAGGAAAAAGCACTAATTCTTTCCTGGAGTCTGGAATATTCTGTGCTAGGTGACATGGCAAGGATCCCAAAACATCCAGCATTTTAAAATAGAAGAGCTGGCTAATATTGTTAAAATTTTAAAGAATCAAGCCAGAGCTTTCAGCAATAAATTTCTTTTGCTGTACTGAATGACTTACACATGTTGGTATTTATGCTTAACATATATACCTGTTACTTTCAGTGAATATGTCTTCATGCACCTCTTTTGATTTGTGGTCTGTAGTATCTTTGTCCACTTCTTCAGTGCTCATCCCAGATTGTGAACACCCCTTAGCAGCTCTGTAGATGATCACCCATGCAAATGCATGCTTTTTTATTGTGTATGTGCCTGGTGGGCGGTGGAGGGGGGAAGCAGTGATGTTATGTTTGATATAGCAAGAATTTTTATTTTTGGGTTCTTTTTTCTTATTCAAAGGCAGGTTTTTTTTGAGATATTGTTTAGTATGTCAACTCTAAATGTGAGTCAAGATAACCTGTATTCTGTTTTTAACTCATGACTAACTAGCTTTATGATCTTATGTGAGTAGAGCTGTCCCAGAATTAGTTCTTTAACATCTGAAGACCTTGGTTTCTAAGGCACATTCCTGCTTCAAATGTATATGATCCTTTCTCTTTTTGTCTGAGTGTTTTTGATAGCTGATAAATATGGCATCACGTGTCACTCATGCTATGTCATTAAGATCATCTTTTTACTTGCATTGTACTTGTACTTGGTTTAAGAGGCTTGAGGGTGGGGGTCACTTTCTTTGGGGCTGGGATCTTATCACTTAGCTCCTCAGTCAGAACAGTTGCTAGGGGCTTTCTGGCATCTGATCAAATGATGGATGAATGAAAATCATACTCACAGGAGGATGATTTTTAAGCCAGAAAGATAACATATAATAAGATGGCCATAACTATAAGGCAGGCAGGATATCATGTCAAATAGTTAATAATATTCTGACTTCCCAGCAGGCAAAACCAAGTCAAAGTCAAAAAGTTGCTTTTCATTCTTGGATCCAAACCTATAGAAGTGTCTGCCTGGTGAGCTGTAGTAGTAGGGAGAGTTAGAAATTCTGTTTTCACGAGACAGTTCTTCCAGCTGTAGATTTCAGGCAAGTCTCTTGTCTGGAACCGTTTCCTTAACTATTAAAAAAAAGGGGGGGTATAAAACTGTACTCTTTACTTCACATTGCTGTGGAGTGAGGCTTTCTAACATGATTGTGTAGTTTTAGGTCTTAAAAAGTGATAAAGGATGTTAAGAATTGTCAGTGGACATTTTGGTTACGTCCATTCCTGAGTTCCTTATTCAGCAAACCTTGGATGAAAAGCACCCCTCCCTCCCCTCAGTGTACCAAAGGATTCTGGAATTTGAGAATCTCTGTATCATTATGGGGTTTCCACACCAGTGTGTAAACAGGGATGAGAACAATACTAAATCTAAGCTAGCTGAGCTCAGAGAATGAGAAGAGGTGTGATTCAGTGTGGTTCCACCATGGGCAGATAATGGCTGCCTTCTCATCCTTCTTCAACCAGCTTGATCCAGGAATGGAAGTGGCTTATTTACATTCTATCTGGTCTGCTCTCTTGCTTTCTGTTTGGATGATTTATGGTTTGGGTGCATTCTCTTCTTTCCATTCCTCCTCCCTAAGACTTCTTTCCATTTTTGCTTTGTTGAAGCTTGAGTTTATCATTTGTTGTTCCCATGGTCTCATATCTTAACCGCTTTTCCTTGGTCAGGTAAGCTGGAGGCCTTGTACAGAGGGCCAGGTACCCCTTCATAGTTTCATTACCAGTGGTCATTGCTGAGGAAAGTTTTAAAAATAATTTTTATCCTTGTAATACTTTCCCAATTCCAGTTTTTCTGGGAATACAGTGGAGTCACATCTTAAGGGTTTAGTTTTAAAATCAGCATGAGAATTTTATATGTCAATTACATCTCAGTAAGACTAAAAACAAAAACAAAGAAACCTCAAGCCCAGAAACAAAACCCGTGTATGAGGCAAAGATTTCTTTTGTTCAAATTTATTCTTAAGAGCCCAGCCATGCTATTTTTTCTTCTGTTATTGAGTCACTATGTTTCTTTAGTTGAGCACTAGATAAAATGTTGGCTTTTATTTAAGGATTTGTGAATGGAAACTCTATTATCTTGAAGCACTAGAATTCCATTCATTGGGCAGGAAACGAGGGAGGCCAAGAGTGCGGCAGGCTGTCTGTCCCAGGCTTCCCGATGGGGTAGTAGAATCCTGTGCGTTACTTAAAATTCCTCTGTCCAGGGGCGCCTGGGTGGCTCAGTCGGTTAAGCATCTGACTTCGGCTCAGGTCATGGCCTCGCGGTTTGTGAGTTCAAGCCCCACGTCAGGCTCTGTGCTGATGGCTCTGAGCCTGGAGCCTATTTCAGATTCTGTGTCTCCCTCTCTCTCTGACCCTCCCCCGTTCATGCTCTGTCTCTCTCTGTCTCAAAAATAAATAAACGTTAAAAAAAAAAATTCCTCTGTCCCCTCCTTCAGGGACTAGTTTTGTATTTGCATAAATTAAATGTGCCTGTGACGTAATTCCACCGTGCCGTCCTGTTTAAAGCATTATAAATGAGAGAAGGATGCCCAGTTATTTTCTGCACTTAGTCATTTTTTTTTTGGTAGAAAATGAGAGCCAGTGTGATTTGGTTAGCAGCAGTGAGCTGAATTTGTTTTAGAAAGTGGCCCATTTTATAGTCAGTCTTACCTGTTTGAATCTGACAGGTAGCATTAGGTTCAAGAAGCAGGCCTGTGACTATTGCTGAGAGCCTGAGAGCCGGGAAAGGCCACATCACTTCTCCAGTAACTGGACACCCACCACCAGTGCCACGTCAGGCAGAGAGGGAGCGTCACGGCTGCCGTGCAGCGTCTGCCCCTGGCAACCAGGTGTCACACACACACTCCAAATGTTGTTTAATGTGTACTTGTAGCATCCTAACAATTGGGCAGCAACACATATGCATTCAGTGAGTTTCCTCTGGCCTAGCTGGAGAGTAGATTCAAATTGAATAACAGCAGAATTGTTGTGGTAGATGTAATGCATAAAACGTGAATGTTAGAGGGATCTTAGGTATTATTTAGACCGTCCCCTTAATTTAAAGGAAAGGAAACAGGCCCCAAGAGGTTACCAGGATCATGAGTTAGCAGCCAAACTGGAATTGAAACTTTAATTGTCTGATGATGATGACTGTTTTGTTGCTTTTCTTGCTGTGCAGGACTTCTGGATCAAGTTGTATTTCTTAGGTCCGATTGGAAATATGCAGCCTGGCCTGCATAACTGGGGCAGTTCCTAAGGAACTGATACGTACAAACAGATATGAACTCACTCGTGGTGGCTGGTTTATTTCGAACTGGAAGCTGAAGTTTAAGATCTGCTCAGAGTTGGTCTTTGTCATTTGCAAATCAGGTTATGTGGCAGCCATGGGGGTGTGCCTTTCGGCTCTCACTCTTGGAGAGAATGTGTTGCCAAGGGTGCACTTGGCCGTAAGCCTCAAGCTGCTGCAAGTCTGGAACCCACCGCAGGCGTTCGTCCCCGGGCCATGCCCCTGCCTGGCTGATAGTACACGGCAGAGGCTCTGGAGCTGCGCCATCTTGCCTGACACAGGATTCCTCTAATGGTCAGTCTTCGGCCTGGGGCTCCTCTTTGTCCTGGCCTTTTCGGAGCTTTTCTCAGAGCTACGCGGTTGTCTCCTTCCAACCTCACCTCGCACCACAGGTATCAGACCTACAGCATAGTCAGAGGCTCGCTCTGCCACCTCTGCCACTCCTGCTCCCTCTCTCCTTTATCCTTCCCCCCCACTACATCCCTCCTACTTCTGATCTGCCTCCGCGTCTGCATCCCAGTGGGCCTGAGCTGACATGGCATATCGGTGGTTTTGAAGACATGTTTAGAATATTCTGCATTAGCCTCACAGCAAATTTTAAAAATCTCTTTATGTTGGGTAGGGTTGAAAATAACTACAAATCGTTGACTAGTCACTTTTACATTGTCTTCTCTTCACGTCGAGCCAAAATGAAAAGAAATCCAGTCAGTGAGTGATGTCTGCTGTCAAGAGCAAGGGTCCCAGAGCCAACTTGCTCCCAGACCTTGGGAATTCCCTCCATCAACAAGGAATAAGGTTATAAGAGGAGAGGTTGACTGCGGCCAATGGGTCCCAGTAATATACGCATTGAATCTCAATGTAAATTGAACAAACACAAGTTAATACAAAGAAAAGGAAGTCAGAAGTTGGGCGGTAATTGCTTCCACGGTGTTGTCCAACTTAGGTGTCAGATCAGGGCCACCAAGTATCTTGGCACAAATAGTGTGGATCATGCAGCATCTCTGTGCTAGAGTGCTTCTGAGAGTTTTTAATCTCTGTGGTAAAACAGGATTATACATAAGTGCCTGGAAATGGAAGTACTGTTCCCCACAATGTGGAATAAGGAGATCGAGACATTGTAGTGGAACTGCACTTTGCTCCTTTCTACTCTGGACCCCGTCAGATGTGGTCTGGAGTTAAGACCATGCTGCTCTTATATGCGATGGTAACACTCAGTGGTTTATAATGCCCATCTATTCTGCAGCTGGATTTGACAATAAAAGCCCCTTCCTGCTCTGAGCCCAGTAGTTTTCTTGAATATGGTCCCTTTCAAAAACTGCCTTTTCCTCTTTTGATGATCATTCTTATCCTTAAAGTTTCTACGCTTACTAATGATTCTGTGACATGAGGTTCTTATTTATTCATAGAACTTGGTCTTCTGGAACATCGTTTTCTATTCCGTTGCCAAATTTGATTCAGGTGGTCTTTTAGACTTGATGCATGATTGCATTCACTTGTGTCTTTCGTAAACATGGGGTAGCTAAAGTTAGTGTCATTAGAAAAGATAAAGCTGCTTATTTAAGAATTCTGAAATCCTAACAGTTCATTTACTTTTGATTGAGCATTTAGTTAGTGTTTCTTACGAGCTGGGTATCATGATGAATGTTCTTTTTTCAAATGGGTGTTTGGGACCAGCATGGAATATACAGAACTGAACTGACCAGGTGGTATATTTCAGTACTTTTCATGTTGAACTGTCACGTTGCTTTGTAACATTGAAAGTTGTAAATTATAATGGAATCATTATACACCTATTCTCAGGAATGATCTATAAAATACTTAGCATCAGGTATAGTGTTGTCATTGCCCAAGTGGAACACATGTTAAACAACTAGTACCAGTTCATGTCAACTGGATATCCATTCTGCCCGAACTGAACATCAGTTGCATGGATTCAAAAATTTTAGGTTATATGGGCATTGGTTCTGTTTATATACGGAGCTATAGAGAAGACAGAACTTACATACTTATTTTATAAATTGCATACTTCAGAAATAAAGAATTCACAAATAAAAAATTACATTCCCAGTTTCCTTTCTCACTGAGATATTATTCATTACATGCATGTGAGCCATTCTTGTTGCTTTTATACATTATACCTTTGTGGTGCAACCCTGCCATGTTATAATGGGAGCAAGTCTCCACCTCAGTTTTATAATACAAACAGGTGTTTATTGAAGAAAAATGTATTAGCAATAATTGATACAAGCCATTCAGTAAAACTCAGTGGTCCCAGTTGTCTATTCTTTTAAGTTGTTTTATTTTCAGGACAAGGGTTACCTGGGGCAGACTAGGCTGCTTATGGTTGACTTTAGGCAGCCAACAATCCTCTTAAACCAGTGGTTCTCAACTGGGGCAGTTTTGGCAATGTCTGCAAACATGTTCGGTTGTCCCAGCTCAGAGTTGGAGTGGTACTGTTGGCACCATAGAGGCCAGGTATGCTACTAAACACATTCTGTGATGCATAGGGCAGCTCTCCACTACAAAGAAGGATCTGGCCCAAAATGTCAGCAATGCCAAAGGTGAGAATCTCTGTCTTCAACCGGTGCCTGGATACAAGACTGTTAAGCGATTAAGCCTAAGGCCACCATCCTTAAAGTTAGAGCTGTGTGCTTTGTTCTCATAAGCTCTCACTGTCTGATAACTGGTCACACCGCAGATGTAGGAGGGTCCTTCCATGAGCTAACCCTTGTATCTTTTTGAGCGTTCATTTTACTAACTAAAAAGAACTTATATCTGACATCATGCTAGTTAATGAACCATTTTCACTAATAAAATCTCATTTGCACCAGTCATTGTGCCAATTAGCAAACCATCATTATTGATCAAGGCATGCATGAGTGAAGCCCTTGTAGTACCCACCTGTACTTTTTCAGCTTCCGATTTCGCACTTCCAGTAAGAATACTTGCTGACTGCTCCTGCGTTGTGTGTTCTTGAGTAGCATACTGGCAACACCTGGTTCAGAGCTTAACCTAAGGAGCACAGACACATGATGTCATACTGCGCATCTTGAAGTAAATCACAGATGCTGTGACAGAATTGCTCCCCAGAAGTTGTGTCTTCTTACTTCCTCCAGTCTCTTCACCTCAGTGTACTTTTTTTCCATTTGAGCTACCATGTCCTGAGTGTTTCCTTTGTGGAAACTCCAGACCTAAGTTGAGCCAGAGATCCAGAGAGGAGTAAATCTCTTCCTCGACAGGGAGGAGGGTTTACAGTTGAGAGAGGGACAGTGGCTAAGTAAACATACATGATACAAGACAAACTCAAAAACAGGGGCTATAAGGGGCAGCTGGCTAGTTCAGTCAGTGGAACATGTGACTCTTAATCTCGGGGTTGTGAGTTCAAGCCCCACATTGGGTGTAGAGATTACTTAAAAGTAAAATCTTAAAAAAAAAAAAAAAAAAGGCAAACAGGTGCCGTAAGAGACCTGCTGAAAGTTTTATTAGGTGCAAAAGTAGCAGAGGCAGCAGGGGGTGGGGAGGTGGGTATGACTTGGGAAAAGCTACATGAAGGAAGTAATATTAGAGAAGGATTTTAGAACATGGATGAGGCCTGAGGTGGCCATCGTGATTTAACAGAGTTGGAATGGGTATATGGATTTCCTGACTCCCCACCAGGTGGACTACTTACTGTGTCATAGTGGTAGTAAGTTCTGAAGCTAGAAACATGGAGAAGTAAGTGTATAAGTAAAAAATTATTTTTCCTCTCTAAAGCTGTAGAAGAAAGCTTGTAAAATTGTTTCTGACTTCATCTAGCACTTAATTTTGCTTCTTTTGTTAACTACCATGTTCTGCACAACTACTAGGAGAGAACTGGAAGAATTTAAAGCAAAGCAACACTAGGTTGTTTTCTGTTCTAAATTTATGTACCTAATAACGTCCTCTCTTCACTCATTGTTGGCTTTACTTTTTAATTTCAAAAGCCACTTTGCTGGCATTTTGAAGAAAATAAGCAGATATGCCCAAAAGTGGAAGAGGACTTATTCATTAGGCTGTTTCCAGTATATCCTTAGCATGAAAAAGCTGAAATGTAGACCAGAGTTCTTGAAACTCTTCTCGGGAAGACAAAACAGAAACAAATGGACTGATCAAGTCCTGGGGCCTGGATATGAGTTCCAGATTTAGGATTAAGGAGTCTGTTGGAAGTCCTGGTCCGTATTCAATTTATGTTAGCGGACATAAGTGTAGTTTAACATTTCAGGCTGGGGTTTGGTCATAGCTCGTGCCTCTAAGTAGTCATTGAAAAGTGCTAAAGTTGATAATAGGTTGGGCATCATTCAAGTTAACCCAGATGAGTTACCCTTTTTGAAGGTCATCTTCTAATGTGGTTCGGAAAACAGCACTTTGTATAATTCTTTGTTTATTAATGCCACTTGATAAAAGCTCAGTGAACCCTATGTAATTTCTCATTTATAACGGAAGTCTAGTATTCAGCTAATTGAACACATGGCTACTTTAATTATTTTGTTACGGCCAATTGATATTCTCAATGATCATGTTCCATAGCTTCTAAATGTATTATTACCTTACAGGTTTAGGTTTGTCCCTGTTGGATATTTCAGTTCTCTCTTTGTTTTATGTCAGCATATAATTTTATTAGGTTCCTATATATTTTGTGTTCTGTGTAGGTTTAATGAAGAATAAAGCTCTTTTTTCTGCTCTTATTTGCCTATGTGAGTTATTACATAGATGGAGATTGATCTATGCCACAGATGATCCATATCATTGTGAAAGACTAAATCTTTCTCCATCCATTATATGTGTGTTTCAGATTTGTTACAAGATTTAGAATGATAGGAAATATAATTATAGGGATATCCTGGGTGCATTGATTTACAGTTGTTGCCTTTTCTCAATCCTGGTAATCTCTGGCTTCTTAGTATCAAATTGAGCAGGTACCTGCTTTGTTTTCTCCCTTGAGCAATTAAAATTGAACACTAGCGTTTCCAAGTACTTTGTCATTCAAAATATACGAGCTTTCCCGTAGTCCCAAACCTTTCCTTAACATGCCTTGTCCTTGATGTCCAAAGAAGTACAACCTCTGAGCTAAGTGATTGTGATGTCACTGGGTTCTCAATGCCACGTACTCTGTGCCACATCTCAGTCCTCAGCAGCAACCAGGCCTAAGAAGGCTGAGCTACTATGCCCAAAAGTTTTCGGTACGAAGAGTTACCTAGGAATGTACGGGGGAAGGTAAAGTTCCCACCACCACAATATGTTGTATCCAAAATCCCAGTTTTTACTTCTGTTGATCTTATTATATTCTTAGTCATAGTACCTTCAAATCCTTTCTGAAAAGAATCAAGTCTTAAGGAAGATAATATATGGGTACTTTATTTTGAAACTAGCTACCACCGAGTTTAAAACATTGAAATGTTTATGTGTTGGGTTTCTTAAAGGAACCTTGATTTCCTTATTTTCTTTGTTTCTCTTGCATATGGGGTGCTCTCGTTTTCCATAATGATCCACTTAAGTTCTGTCATGTTTTCCCAAGTTCTGATCATGTTGTCCCAAATCCAACAGGATCTGAAAACTAACCAGCGTACATTTCTTGTAGTGAGAGGAATAATAGCAAACAAGAGATGAGGGGAAATTTTTTATATTCCTTTTTTTCTAAGAAATAATTCTGCAATAATGTTGTAATCCTCTTTGTTTTTATTTGTTCATTTACAATGATTCTCTGTTAGAGAGTTATATGTAGAAGTTTTATTTCCTTGCACTTGGTTTACTGCTTTTTTTTGTAAGTTGAGTGTGATTCTCCATACTTGGCAGCTATTAGCTTAGTCAATGTATTCTAGGCTTGTTTGAGTTTCAGGATTCATATTGTGTGACTTTCCCTCCCAGCATCACATTAACTGTTTCAAAGCAATGTGCTGTTCAGGTGTTGCAGCCATGTTTCTTGCTTTGTTGTTCTCCCCAGTGGCTCGCAAACTATTGATTCTGTTGGCTGTCTAGGGAAAGATTTGTGATGTTAGACTATAGTTTGGTGTTTTTGGGTCTTTGGAGGTAGTTCCTTTTTAGTGTGCACATCTGACCGTTTCACATGTTGCTTTAAATTTTTTCAAAGATTGCATCTTAGAAAAGTGAATGAGGATATTGCTATACATCCTTTATTTATGTTGCTTCTCCAAATTAAATTTGTTGGTGTATGTGGTCCTCAGTAGGTTCAAGCAATATATTTATAGTATTGAATTCTTTAGTGTTTTCTGAATAACCATAATGGAATAGCTATTACTTTTTTTTGTGTGTGTTTTTAAAAAAGTCTCACTGTGCACTATATGTGAACAAAAGAAACATTTAGTGCAAGTGTTTTAAGAACCATGGTGGGTACTGTCAAAAATTGAATGGGAGAGAGAATCAAGTGCTAGTACATTAAGGATTTTGTAGGTAAAATAATTTCCATGCTATAAATAATTGTTCAAGTTGTTAAAACAATTTGGTTGTTAATATAATTACTTAATACCTCACTCTTTGAGCTTCTCTATCATATTTTTCCATATCCTAGTCAGGGATACATGTATGTGATATTAATGTTTAAGAAGCATTTTTTTGATCACAGAAGTAATAATTGTTCATAACAGAAATTTTGGAAAGTATAGAACAGTCCAAATAAGAAAAAATATCCCACTATGCATATCATATTCACTGTTAACATCTTAGCATACTAAGATAGGTAGTTTTTTCCAAGTCTGTGTAACAAGGCACTCAACTTTCCCTGTTCCTTCCTTAACCAAAATTAGGAATTTCCCGTATGTGCTATTTTATGACCTGCTTTTTTCCCCTCACATAAAATTTTGAGTTAAAGAAAATTAACTATTCTACTAAAACATTGATTTTTAGTGGCTCTCCATGTTTGGTCATTATAGCTGGACAAAATCTTTATAATCAATATCTTTGTGTTGGACCAAATCTTATTTACACAAACTTCTGTCGTTCCCAATTATTTGTTGCTTTAAATAATGTTGGCTGTATTTTCTTAGGTATAAATCCTTGTGTGCTTTTCTTAATATTTCCTGGGATTAAATATCTAGAATAAAATCAGCCAAGTGATAAACAGATTAATAATAGTAAAGACATGTGTATGCACCCATCCATCCATATGTTTATATATGTAGCTATTTTCATAAGTTTTAGTGTACTTAATTTGTGTATACTTTCTAATATTTATGTAGTTAAATTCATTCTTTGTGATATATAGTTCTATGAGTTTTGACGAATGCATGCAATTGTGTAACCACCACCATAAGCAAGAAGAGTAGTTCTCTCACCTCAGACAATTCTCTCGTATGTCCTTTGACTATAAAGTATGTTTTTTTTTTTAATTTGGAAAATATAAAAAAGCAAGAATAACTAGAAACCGCTCATAAGCCTACCATATAAGTTTTGTTGACATTTTGTTGAGTATCCTAGTTTTTTTCTTCCCTACCAAAAAAGAGATTATACTGTCCTTTCTGTTTATTATCTGTTTCTTTTTTTACTTAGTATATTTTGAGGATATTTTTATTTAACCATTAAAATGTTGTGGGGTTTTTTTTTTTGCTTTTTTGCAGTTCTATACAACCCTATCATGAACATCTTCATATATTGTCATAATTACTTAAATCCTAAAAATAGAGTTTAGATCTCAGTGAATATGTATATTTTGAAAACATTAGATTTTGTCAAGTTGATTTAAAAAAGGGTTATACCAGATTACATTCTGATCAGTAGTGTCTGGAAAAGCCTATTTTCCTGTATCCTTGACATTTTTATTAGTACTTTATATTTTTGTCTGTTCAGTAGATGAATAATGATATTTCATTATTTTAATTTTCATTGATTTCTCTTGGGCTTTGATTTTTACCCCATGTGTTTATTATTTGTATTTTTGTGTGTGAATTACCAGTGTAGGTCATTTGTTTGGGGGGGGGGAGGTGCTTTTTAAACGTGTTCTGTGTTGTATTATCTTTAACTCTCAGTTACATGTTGAAATTTCTTTTCTTCTTTTTGTCATTTGCTTATTCATTTGGTTTAGTGATTTTTTTTTTTTTTTTAATGGTGGGTCTCATAAATCCATTCTTTCACATTTCCTGTATTCTGTGTGTGTGTGTGTGTGTGTGTGTGTGTGTGTGTGTGTTGAATTTAGGAAGATCTTTTCTTTTTAGGTCATATAGTCATGCATGTTTTCTTCATACTTAGCTTTGTTAAAAATTCTTTTCCTTGTTTACCTTTTCTTTTATATTCCTGACAGACTAGTCAGCTTTTTACTATGTTGTAACAAGGAGCCATAGATTATGTACTTTCATATTAGTATGTTGTGGCGCAATCTTAATGTTTGTTTTTATTTATTCATATGCTATCAAGTAGCAGGAACTTTTCATTGAAATCTTCTATTCAAACTGTAACAGCACAGTGACATTCAAATGCATTCCAAGTTAAGCAAGTCCTCTGATTTTTTTTCCCCCCATTGCTTTCTTTGGTTTGCATCTCAGATATTATCTATCAGATTTCTTTGTGACATTAGGAAAAAATACTACTTGTATTGTTAAAAAACTGTTGTTTGTTTGTTTTAAACATGCTGCAGGACATTGAAGACAAGGTAAGTAGTGAAGCAATGACCTATAAATGTGCAAAATGGGTACACTGAATCTAAGCCTCTAGGGGAAGTCACCAGGCTGAGCTAGGGGACACTTGATCGCCCTGCAAAATAATGTGCTGCACGGCACAAGGATGGGAGTGCCAGAATACATACTTGCTTAATATCTTAAAATTCCTAGTCAAGTGTGTTTTCAGCATTCTACTGAACAAAAATATTAAAAACTTTTATCATTTGGGGTGATTTAGGGAGGTCTGTTATCAGAGATAAAGATCATTAAAATGTAATGATCAAGATACAAACAACAGTTTGAAAAATGCATTTCTTAACCTTGAAAAACATCCACAAGTAACTATCTTTATTTTTTCAAGTATCAAAAAATATTTTATTACATTTTTTTAATTTTGAAAAAAAATCTTGTAAATTAGAAATGGGACGACCAAGTTTTAAAGTTACCTTCACTATTTTTTATTTATTACTTTTAATTTTCAGTTATTCAAATAAACATTTACAGTAGTTTTTGCCCCTCCCTCCAAAGACAGTTGCTTCATAAGAAAGAAGATAGACCAATACATGTATTTATGTGCAGGTTTCAGTGTGTAATTTAAGCGTTCTTAAACATAAGATTTATGTAGAAAATGTCATACAGGCATTTTTGTTGTTCAGAAAAAAAAAAAGAAAAAAGGTTAACCATGTAGCTTATGACCGGAATAAAATCTAAGTTTTATTGTAGAAAATATTTAAGAAAAATTTATTTTGGAATTACTCTTCGAAAGAAGTTAAATAAAACTGTCTGCTGTATTCTGATACTTTTGGACAAAGTAGGACACAGCTGTCACAGTAAAAAAAAAAAAAATACAATGTAGACTCCTTTACATTTAAATACAGCAATCATCATCTTATTAATATTGTTCTGTGGCAGAGACCTAATAGATTGCAAAAATCTTCAGCTTTGTGTACTTATTTCTAATGTAATTTATACTTGACTTTTGCTTTGCTGTTGCTGCTTTTTCTCGATATAGTATATTCTTCATTTCTTTTTTTAGGCTAAGCAGCTGGAAGAGAAAGATCGAGTGATAAAGAAGCAGGATGCATTCTACAAAGAGCAGCTGGCTAGACTGGAGGAGAGGGTATGACTATTTCTTGTCATTGATTCTCTTCTTGTACCACATCTGCAGCTTTCCCATATGATTTATTTAAACATCAATAATTACAAATATAACTGTTTTCCTAGTTAACAAGTGGCCAGGAAGTGAAGACGCCAAGCAGGTAGATCATTCTCACAGGAAATATCATTTCTTCTTTGGTTGCCTTGGGTGTGGTCATGTTATTGGCTCAATGAGGCATTTAGCACTCTGCAAACGCCCTCATCTTTTTTCCTTAAATGTTTAAAAAAAAATTTTTTTTAACGTTTATTTATTTTTGAGACAGAGAGAGACAGATCATGAATGGGGGAGGGTCAGAGAGAGGGAGACACAGAATCCGAAACAGGCTCCAGGCTCCGAGCTGTCAGCACAGAGCCCGACGCGGGGCTCGAACTCACGGACCGTGAGATCATGACCTGAGCCGAAGTCGGCTGCTTAACCGACTGAGCCACCCAGGCGCCCCTTTCCTTAAATGTATAGAAACTGCACTGCCTCCAGGTCAGATAGTAGAGTGCTACTCTTGTCTTTTCAAACGTTGTGCAAAGTTGAGTACGTTCTTAGAAATGGTAGTGTTTTAAGGGGATATTATTGTCTTTCTGAAATCTCAGTTTCCCTGCATTTGTGGCTAGGAAATGAATATCTCTTTTCAGAGTGGTGGCCAGGATGGGGCGCCTGGGTGGCTCAGTCAGTTGGGTGTTCCACTTCGGCTTGGGTCATGGTCTCGCGGTTGCATGGGTTCGGGTATGCTGACAGCTCAAAGCCTGGAGCCTGCTTCGGATTCTGTGTCTCCCTTTCTGCCCATTCCCCTCTCACACTCTATCTCTGGCTCTTTCTCAAAAATAGGTGAACATTTAGAGGGAAAAAAAAAAAAAAAGTGGCGGGCAGGAGTTGAATAGTAGGAGTTGGGGAGAAGAGCTAAGTGGAGTAGCTGAGGCAGTACCTCTAGTCAACATGGCCCCAGAGTTTGACAGAGATGTAGAGGAGGGAATTAAGGCTAAAACAGAATGAGACCGTGGGTTTAAGAATGGGAGTTTGAGTACCTCATCGGTGCCCTTGTTCAGGAAAGTAGATTTATCTAGAATAATTTCATACATAGGTCATACAAAGCTAGCTTTCTCGTCCCTTTGATTGAGACTTCTAAAATTTGATTTGTTTAGAAAGGTGTTTAATAAGAAAGTAGATAAAATAAGAAATCTACTATTAAGCCCCATTCAGTACAATTATTAACACGTTAAGTATGTTCACCCATCTCTGTGTGTCACTAATCTGAGTGCTTCTTGCACACAGGGTTCATTTCCTCATTCATTGAGCAGCTATCTTCTTAAGCACCTAATAAATGTCAGGCCCTGGTCCAGTGCCAGAGATATACTAGTAAAAAAAAAAATGAACCAAACTTCTGCCTCAGGGAGCTTAAATTCAATTAGAATCCAATATATCTATTGAATGGCAGGTTGCAATAATATGGGTGAGCAATAAAGCAGAGAAAAAAGGAGTCCCAGGGGCTAGGAGTGTTGGTGGGGATCTCGTGGAGAGGGAGGGCCTGTCTCATAGGTGGGTCTGCAGTAATGGGGAGCAAGCCAGCACCAAGTAGGGGTATGCATGGTATGTTTGAAAAGCTAGAGGGTTTGTGAGTATGGGAGCCTTCTGGCTGCTGTCTTGGGCAAGAACTGATACAAGAGAGACCTATTAAGATGTAGTGGCAGTAATTCAGAAAGGGATAGTGATGGCTTGGGCCAGGCCACTAGCAGTAGAGGGAATGAAATGGGGTTGGATATTTCACAGGCAAAGCTGGTCACATTTGCTGATGGTTTTGAACATGAGTGAACGAACTCAAGGATACTGTAGATCTATGGCTTTTATACCTAGAGGGATGGATTTTCCACAGGGGAAGACTAACCAGATATGGACCTGCATGTAGATGGTGGAGAAAATCAGGACTTTGATTTTAAATACTTAAAATTTGGGGGATTTGTTAAGACATCCAAGTAGAGATGTGAAATAAGCATAGAGTGGAATGGCTTACAGCAGGAGGCAGCAGATTTTTCTCAGAAGGGCCAGGTAGGAAATATTTTAGGCTTTGCTGGCCATGTAATGGTTTCTGTCACGACTACCCCACTCTCGGTTCATTGCAGTGTGACAGCAGCCATAGCCAGTATGTCGCTGAACAAGTGTGATTGTATTCCACTTTATGGACACTGAAGTTTGAATTTCATGTAACTTTTGTATGTCATGAAATACTCTTTTTTTTTTTTGATTGCGCCCACCCCCAATCATTTAAAAACCTAAAACCACTCTTAGGGCTATATAAAACAGATAGCAGGCTGGATTTGACCCATGAGTTATAGTCTACGGAACCCTGGTTCAGAGCACAGCCTGTGATGTCAGATGGCTTGGATTGAATTCACTGAGCGGACATTTACCTGCTGAGTTTTTGGGGGCATGCTACTTAGAATTTCATTTTCTTTAGCAGTAAAATGAGGATGTAACAGTACTTATCTCACTGATTTGCTAGGTGAGCTAATTCTCATAAAGCACCTATTGTAGTATCCAGCATAGAATACCTACTCAGCCAGTGGTAGTTCTTATTTTACTTCCGTATTTCCAGAGCACCATACTTGGTAGTCGATGTTATTAGCAGGGTAAAATGCACCAGTGGTAGTTTTTGAGGTGATTTATCTAGCATCTCCTTTTTCCCCACCCCGTGACCGTTGTCTTTGCCTTCAGGTTTTACTATGCTAGGTACCTTTTGAATTTGTCATTGACCACTGTTGGGTACAAGAAAAGGCACTGAAAAATATTCATCCATTTCTCATAAGTCCACCAATTTGATGGAGATAATTCGGTGATTAGTGTGAAGTACCAAGAGGATTTGCTCTTCGTGCGTGAAACTGATCTGCTTCGCACGTAACTGTTGTTTTTGGCCTCAGGTTAGAACATGCAGTGGTACATCAGATGGATATGGTACGGTGGGGTCAAATCATTGCGATCAGCATTTTCTTATATAGGAAAAAAATATATATGTTTTCTTTTTGAAGATAAGGCTGGAAAGTAGTTATTTAGGAATTTTACCTGAAAACTGGGAAGCATTGGTGAGCTTAGAAAAATCCTGGGGTGGAATAATCACATTACTATTAGTTAATACCTAAATAACTCCAGACTAGACCAGGAGCCAGAAGAAGGCACGGTGCTGTCATCTTGTTATGTGACAAGTCACCTAGTTCTTCGGGTCTCTGGTTCTTCATCGATGAAGTGGGGGTAATACTCCGTTACTTGCTCACGTTTGTGAGTTACTGAGGGAACCAGATAAGATGATGTATATAAAAGCTCTTTGAAAACCGGAAAATGATTAGCAAAAGCTGTTGCCATTAAAGAAAGCTACTTACTTTCTGTTGTGTACAAAATACTAAAAATCATGAAATTACTTTAGTATTATTCAACTTTCTGCTGTCTTCTCCCATCTCTGTAAAATCCTGTTTACTATTGCCATTCCTGAAGTACCTACATTAATTTCATTCAACTAGATTTCTTCCAGGAATATTTGAGAGACATTTAGGTCTCCAATGATGAAGCATTTTCTAGGTTTAGTGCAGAAGACTGTAAAAAGAGTTCCCCTTGTATTGGGATGACAGTGAAAAGTACAATGTCTAACCATTTCTATTAGAAGTTCTCCATACACTTCGGGTTAGAAGATATAAAAGTGCTGAATCCAATAATGCATAATGTCAGACAAATGATTATGATATTATGATCACTTGCAGAATCATCTAACTTACTGTATGAAATCCAGACTGCCTGTGGTTTAAAAGTGGTTTAAGCACATGTCTTTATTCTAACCAAATGAGATGATGAAACCATAGACTAGATACTAGGTGGTGTATCATTACTGAACAGGGAACATTGACCAGTCTTTCATAGAATCATTCCAAAAATGATCCCCTAAGATCACTTTACCACCTACCCGTCAACTAGGTGAACACCATAACTGTCTACATTATCACTTTTTGATGACTCATCATCTTATTACTT
This sequence comes from Panthera uncia, assembly GCF_023721935.1. Lineage (NCBI taxonomy): Eukaryota > Metazoa > Chordata > Mammalia > Carnivora > Felidae > Panthera > Panthera uncia. Next base: position 143,270,975 of record NC_064816.1, on the reverse strand, counting down.
GAACTGTTCATTTTCATGGACTTGATACCAATTTCTTTTGAGAATATGAACCCAAGCCCCCTGAGCATGTGGAGCACATTTACTTCTATAGTACAGCTTGCCTCTTTGATCTGTTTCAATAAATTCTGTCAATTAGATAATTCCCACGTGTGAATGGAGCTTTTTCCTCGCGCATGTCCATAGTGGTTAGTTCACTAGGAGTCTGAGATAACTTTCTCCTACCACTAACTCATGGGGAGGAATAAGTAAAAAAATAAAATAAGAATTTTTTAAAAATGTTTACTTTTTGAGCAGGGGGGCAGAGAGAGAGAGAGAGAGAGAGAGAGAGAGAATGAATCTCAAGCAGGCCCTGCACTGTCAGTGCAGAGTCGGATGCCAGGCTCGATCCCAGGAACTGTGAGATCATGACCTGAGCTGCAATCAAGTCAGACGCTTAACCACCTGAGCCACCCAGGAGCCTCAGAATAAGTATAATTTAACTGGACACCAGTTCACCCTTCTTAGAACCAGTATTCCAAAACCAGCAACTCTTTATTGAGAAAGAAAGTCAAAGCCATTTGAAAAGTCTTTCAAGTCCTTATTTCATTGGAAAGGTTGCTGGCTTTGTCAAACAACATTGAACATAGTTGTGAATTGAACTTCTATGTGTAAAGAACATGAAAGGGGTCACATTTAGGTATGTCACGTCATTGAAAGAGACTTGAACACTAACTCTGGTTGTTGATGCCAGAGACTTGGAGAATATTGCTTCCTGATTGGTGATTTGATGAGAGGAAACCTAGGGCAGCTTTCAAAGCGAAGGTTCTTAAGTGTTTTTAGGAAGCTTTCAACAAATTGGTAAGGGAATTCTCCATAGTGTTTTATATACCTCTCTTCAAGGTGCCATATTCATGATAACTGTGGTAAGTTATCTGTTTTTATCTTGTAAATTCCTTCAGAGCAGAGGTAATTTTCTTGTCCCTGTATGTTCCACAACTCATGTAGGAGTTGAGTGAATGAATCCTAGATTTACTAAGCTTATACCATAAAATGATGTCTAAGCAATTAATGTATACTTTTAACTATCCACCAAGTAAGTGGTAATCTTCTTCATTAGTCATTTAAATTAATAGTATATATCTGTCCTCTGAGAATCATATTTAAGTTTGACTACCTTAATACTATTTGTAGCACCATCATCATTGTAGTAACTCAGAATAATGTTTTTCGAGTATTTACGTGTGCCAGACCCATTGCACGGACTATGTCATTTTATTCACACACACAGCACTATGAGGCTATCAATCCTGTTGTTTAGATGAAGGCCCTAAGGCTTCAAGTAATTTGCTGGAGAACACACAGCCAAAGCTTCTCAATCTGGGGCAGGTCCGGCACCTGACCTTTTAGCCATTAGCCAGTATTAGCTTTAATATTTGTTAGTTCTCCACTCATGAGTTAAATCCTGCTGGTTGTTTGTTCTTGGGGTGGTAAATTCATTCTTTTTGGCTTCTAATACAGCGTTTTTTGGTCCTGATGTTAAAATGTGATTAATGCTGCCTTATAAACTGCAAGGGTGTTAAGCATTCAAAATGCAGAATCTTCCCCCCAGGATTTGGTACTTTCCGGGGACATTTGGCCAAAAGGAAATACGTAAAGTCAGTATTATTACCTACCAATTACAGCGTGATACCTCTAAGAGTTATTTTAATATCTAGTTGTGCTTCTTCTACTTCAGAGTAAGGAGTTCATAGCCATTCAAACAGTTTAAAAATGTTTTTGAACCATTCATCTGTATGTTCGTTGTGTTGCTATAGGAGAGTCATCTCATTCCATCTCTAGAAAGAAAACAGACTCTGTTACTGTTGATAAGCCGCTTTGATGGCCATTTCATTAGAATCTGGATCGCTTGTCTTCATGTTCTTCAGGGAAATGTGTATTTTCCAGTAGTCTGTTACCCCTATGGCGGGAGGGAAGCGAGAAGCAAGGCCAGGCCATAGTATGAGAGGGCAGAGTCCAGATTCCCCCAGAGATCTTCCAGCATGAAGGACCCCCTCCTGCCCAGGACATCTTGGAGATGTGAGTTTTTTGATGATTAGTGTGTCTTGCGTGTCTAACTTCTCAATTATGAACTTGAATTGATTTGCTCTACTGAATCCACTTTGCTCCTGGCACTCGTAAGAATGGCGGGGTTTGGCACAGTGTGAAGAGAGCTATAAAAGCCCTGGTGAGCTGAGGAGCTGAGGGAGATCAGAGGGCTTAGTTAGCTACAGTTATAATGTTCAGAGCAACAGGGTAGGGGGATCTGTATTGCTCTCAGTTTATAGGCTCCTCCGGATTTCAGCAGCTATTTGCATACACACTGCAGTCAATCCCATACAATTAAGGAGAGGGAATTGTACAAGCTGGGCAGAAGAGAGCAATGCAAAGAGAATGGTGAAAAATAAATTGTCATTAAGAAGAAAAGTACTTCGCTAGTTTGTCACCTGTGGAGAGAGTTACTAATTAAATTCTAAGGTCGTGCTTACTTACATCAAATGAGCAATTTTTAAAAGCCTTTTACTTATAGTGGGTGGCATATCTTCCATTGCATCATAAAGAGTTGGGCTCATCTGTATGATTAATTGGATTTTTTGATTGCTTGACTTCTTTGTCAATTAGTACCTCGGTTTCTCTTTTCCTTTGTGCAAAGCTTGGGGGAGAATAATGCCAACAATGACATTAAAGAGAAACGACAACAGAGCGGATTATTGTCAACCCAATGTGCTCCTTATGGGAAGAAATTATTATGTATTTTTATTACCAGATGAAGTCTGTCATTATAAAAATACTTCATTGAGTGAAACTTGGTCAGCCTTTTGAAGGGATTAATATAGGATAGAATCAGAGATCAGCGCCATCTGAAATACTAAAACAAACATTCTTTTTGGGTAGGAAGATAATAAAGTCAATTTATGGGATAAAAAAATTCTTTGGTAGTTTCACCCTCAAATGCTCTCTAAACAGTCATCATTACCCATTCTAGGTCATATGGGTAGCTCATTCATATATAATAAATTTTATTGTGTGGGCTGCTTTGGCCATACGGTGTGACATAGCAAATTTAACACAGTAGTTAAAAGCAAGTACAACTTTGTGGTACATAACTAACTAGTTTGCGTTTGTCAACCTAGAGATCTATTATTCCCTTGGCACCCTGAATTGTTGTACTGCCTTCCTCATTCATCTTGAAATCAGGACAGATTCCCTGTCGTGTGAAGTTACCCAGCGTTGCAGAAACAGAGTTCTCTGGTCCACGAGTTGGACACTGAAGGCAGTGGAAGCCAGTGAGTGACTCTTTTCATTGTAATGCCATCACACACGACAGAGGTTTTAGTAGTGGTTTACCTTGAGTTCCTCTTTTTTTTCTCATTAGCAAGTAGTGATAATTCAACTAAATATACTTAGGTTTTAATTATTAGGTAGAGAAATTAATAAGGGTCAGTATCATTACAACTTTTGCTAATATAATTGACATAGTTCTTTATAATGTGGGTTCAAAGACCAAACCCTTTTATACTCTAAACTACCTCCCTAAAGGAAGCTTGTTGTTGCAAATACTCCAAAAGCAGCAAGCAGGAATGGAGGTTTTTGTTTTTGTTTTTTTTCCTTCTGTTTTGTTCTCCTTGGGGGGAAGGGAGTGATCCACGCAAGATAGTGGGTATGGGGGTCTTATCCTTAATTCATTATTCAACAAGTCCTTCAAACACTCTGGCTTTTCTGTTAACCTCTCTGAATTTCCTAATGGGAAATGTGATTTGGATAACCTTGAAATGCTTTTTAAATCTGGCTTTACGGTTATGCGACTTACATTCTTTTCTGGGGTGAGCCTGTTAAAAGTGTATCCCGTGAATATTATCCTTTTAACTGGAGCCAGTTTTTCTGTGCCTAACTTTAGAGGAAAGATTTGCAAATCACAGGATCAGCACTTAATTTGGGGCTCTATTTACCATGTAGGCTGTCAAGAAGTATTAACCTGAAGGTAAGATGAGAGCATGGAGTACAAAGCTATGAGCTGATGGCACACAGTCCACCAGGTATTAAATAGCGTTATCCATCCTGCTTGCTACAGTAAATAGGATTTCACCATTATGATGTGTCAGGGCTTTCAGTGAAATCAAATTTACAAGACACTAAACTGCCATCCTCTCTGCTGAGCAGCTTTATTCTGGGATCTTGCTTTCATATTAATCCTGTTGGTAGGAAATACTTGTACCAATTGTGCATGGAAATTATAATTTAATGATCTCTTCCTTTTCTCTATTCAGGGCTTAGAATGGACCACTGTGCTTTGCAGTGATAGCCCCAGGGCTCTGAGAAAGAGATAATACAGAGTTCAGCTTTAAAGCCCAGTATTGCCTTTTCGTGAGTGCTTGTAATGATCATAAGTGCTACGACGCCAACCGTATGGGATGCGTACTTTCTCAACTCCTCACATTTCCTTTACCTTGTAAAAGACCATACCGTAAAATAATTAAATTCTGTTTACCATAACAGTTTTTTTAAAACGATATGCCACTTGAACGTGTAAAGACAAGGTAAGAAGTAAAGTGTTAGGAAATCCAGGGAAAATTAATTTCACTTTTAAAGATTTCTGTTTTGTGTGAGGAGGCTCAGCCAGGCTGTTTTATTTGTCAAACAATGAATACCCCTTTTCCTTTCTTTGGGATCTTTTCTTGCCGTTGGTGAGAACCCTGCAGCCAGGAAGTCATCTTGTGTTTCCGGTGTATGTATGTGATTGAAAATGGGCTGGACCTCTGAATCTTCTCTGCATCCAATTTCATAATTAGTGATTGTTTTGTTCCTTGGTATCTTGTTTAGTTATAAATTTCAAACATACTCCATTTAGTTATACATAGTTATACCAGCCAATGTTTATTTTCCTGTTTCACTGACTGAGGAATTGAAATACACGAATATTAATTTTTTTTTTAAAAGAAAATTGCAGGGCTGGTGTTAGAAAATGCTCTTGAATCCCAGTTTTATGTTCAGACCATGAGCCAGCTGTGCCTCTATAAGGGATTACATTTCAACACATTAGCTCCAGTTAGAAAGATCTATTTGGTCATTAAAACATTTGCAAATAAGATTAGCTCATAACATCATCAATAAAGAAGTGCCCACATCTGAACTTGGCATATAAAGCAGGTTGGCACAGTAAGGGCAGCATTCAATAAAGGGAACCTAAATCCAATTTGGCCACAGAGACTAAGATAGGATTTTGATCTGGGTCATTCTTAGTCTGAATTTTCAGGGGCTAGAAGGAGTCCTTGTCATTTACCGTTGATTCAAAAACACCTTTGTTAAACCCCGCCGGTGAGCCAGGCAGTGTATGTAGGTATAGTGACGAATACAAATGGCACAAACACCCTTTGGCGTCTGGTACAGAGCTTTTAATTGCCACAGCGGATCCAGGGAGACTATGCCAGACTATTATTTTCCAGAGCAGAGATGTTTTGTGAGGAGTAGCTGCCATTTTTGTCTCAGAGAGCTAAAGATCATGGGATTTAGAGGGGAATTTAGTGAGTTGGAGTGATCTATCAGGTTAAAGGCTCAGATAAAGACCCGGTGAACTGGTTACCTTCAATAGCTGTCTTTGAAAATAAATATTAAATATGTAAGTTACATGAAGACCAGAAATATTTCCCCTTTGATCACCATGGCACACAGTAGGCACTAGCGAACTCTTAAAAATTAATGTGTTTGTCAAGAAGTGGGCTGGGTTCCACGGCCAAATAATTTTGAAGAATGTTAAGTTTAACTAGCTGAACAGATTTCTTTACTGTAGGCCTTGTCAGAGTTTATATACATCCAGAGCTTCCAAGATGAGGATGCCGCATGCCATGTTTCAGCATTACGCTCAAGCCAGGGAATCGTTTTTTCAGGAAACACTAGCTTATCCCAGCACACCATCTGAGATCTGCTGTGCCCTGCACAGTGCCGTTTCCTACAGTTTTGAGTCCTTCCTGATTTCCATCGTAGGACCCCGAAGTCAAGAGCCATAGTTTCATTAGTAGAGTTTCTAATTTGAAGACTTCTGAGGGACTGCAGCCATCCTAGAATGGTCTGCCATTACACTGTGTTGCAAAAGAGGAGACAGACGAGAAAGGCCGGAGGATTCTTAAGGTCCTCTGGAGTGGGGGTTGTTCACACTTTTAGTTCTCTTTATAATCATTAGTCTTTCTAAGAATCTTTAGAAAACGGTGCCTATGATTCTCAGTGTTGTGTTTATATTCACATTCTTTATTCAGGCTTGTGTTATTCCAGTTCTGCAGACTTGGGAGTGAGGGGTAGTAGGGTTTTCACTAGAGCGCTTCTATCTCTGGACCCAGAATTATGCCCATTAACCCAGGACTTGTATGTACATCCTTGAGTGACGAATCAGACAGGGGGTGCTGATGCCACCAAGAATCAAGGTCCAAATAGGAATTTTCTTCTCTTTTATAAAATGAAGTAGGATGGTAATCAAATTAGATAAATATTTAATTACCATTGCAGGCCTTTAAAAATCTTCCCACAGTGTTTACACAGTTCTAGAGCTAGAAGACTAAGGACAAGATGTGTTAACACCTTCCTTTCCTTCAGAGCCTTGAGTTTTCTGTGACCCTTCAGGAAGAGTTTATAGGACTGGCTAGTATTTGATGAGGAAGCTCTAGGTTTTGCTTGCCTAGGTCGGAAAATGTGGTCTTTGTATCCAATGAGCTAAGCGGAATAAAGGTCAGTAGTCATGTGCTCTTAATTTCAGTTGCCTTCAGAGACAGTTGAAAACACGAGGTCCGGGGAGAATAATGTGGCCATGGTACTGTGCCCTCGCTATTTGTAGGTCTCACTTAAGATCTATAAGAGCAGGGGGAGGTTCCGGAAGATGGCGGCGTAGGAGGACGCGGGGCTCACAACGTGTCCTGCCGATCACTTAGATTCCACCTACACCTGCCTAAAGAACCCAGAAAACCGCCAGAGGATTAGCAGAAGGGAGTCTCCGGAGTCAAGCGCAGACTAGAGGCCCACGGAAGAGGGTAGGAAGGGCGGCGAGGCGGTGCGCGCTCCACGGACTGGCGGGAGGGAGCCGGGGCGGAGGGGCGGCTCGCCGGCCAAGCAGAGCCCCCGAGTCTGGCTGGCAAAAGCGGAGGGGCCGGACAGACTGTGTTCCGACAGCAAGCGCCACTTAGTGTCTGGGAGGTCATAAGTTAACAGCTCTGCTCGGAAAGCGGGAAGGCTGGAGGACAAAGGGAGGGAGAGCTGCTGAGCCCCCGGACGGCAGAGCTCAGCTTGGCGGGGAACAAAGGCGCCAGCGCCATCTCCCCCGCCCATCCCCCAGCCAAAATCCCAAAGGGAACCAGTCCCTGCCAGGGAACTTGCTCGCTCCGCGCAAACACCCAACTCTGTGCTTCTGCGGAGCCAAACCTCCGGCAGCGGATCTGACTCCCTCCCGCTGCCACAGGGCTCCTCCTGGAGTGGATCACCTAAGGAGAAGCGAGCTAAGCCTGCCCCTCCACCCCCCGTGCACCTTGCCTACCCACCCCAGCTAATACGCCAGATCCCCAGCAACACAAGCCTGGCAGTGTGCAAGTAGCCCAGACGGGACACGCCACCCCACAGTGAATCCCGCCCCTAGGAGAGGGGAAGAGAAGGCACACACCAGTCTGACTGTGGCCCCAGCGGTGGGCTGGGGGCAGACATCGGGTCGGACTGCGGCCCCGCCCACTAACTCCAGTTATACACCACAGCACAGGGGAAGTGCCCTGCAGGTCCTCACCACGCCAGGGACTCTCCAAAATGACCAAACGGAAGAATTCCCCTCAGAAGAATCTCCAGGAAATAACAACAGCTAATGAACTGATCAAAAAGGATTTAAATAATATAACAGAAAGTGAATTTAGAATAATAGTCATAAAATTAATCGCTGGGCTTGAAAACAGTATACAGGACAGCAGAGAATCTCTTGCCACAAAGATCGAGGGACTAAGGAACAGTCACGAGGAGTTGAAAAACGCTTTAAACGAAATGCAAAACAAAATGGAAACCACGATGGCTCGGCTTGAAGAGGCAGAGGAGAGAATAGGTGAACTAGAAGATAAAGTTATGGAGAAAGAGGAAGCTGAAAGAAAGAGAGATAAAAAAATCCAGGAGTATGAGGGGAAAATTAGAGAACTAAGTGATACACTAAAAAAAAATAATATACGCATAATTGGTATCCCAGAGGAGGAAGAGAGAGGGAAAGGTGCTGAAGGGGTACTTGAAGAAATTATAGCTGAGAACTTCCCTGAACTGGGGAAGGAAAAAGGCATTGAAATCCAAGAGGCACAGAGAACTCCCTTCAGACGTAACTTGAATCGATCTTCTGCACGACATATCATAGTGAAACTGGCAAAATACAAGGATAAAGAGAAAATTCGGAAAGCAGCAAGGGATAAACGTGCCCTCACTTATAAAGGGAGACCTATAAGACTCGTGACTGATCTCTCCTTTGAAACTTGGCAGGCCAGAAAGGCTTGGCACGATATCTACAGTGTGCTAAACAGAAAAAATATGCAGCCGAGAATCCTTTATCCAGCAAGTCTGTCATTTAGAATAGAAGGAGAGATAAAGGTCTTCCCAAACAAACAAAAACTGAAGGAATTTGTCACCACGAAACCAGCCCTACAAGAGATCCTAAGGGGGATCCTGTGAGACAAAGTACCAGAGACATCACTACAAGCATAAAACATACAGACATCACAATGACTCTAAACCCATTTCTTTCTATAATAACACTGAATGTAAATGGATTAAATGCGCCAACTAAAAGACATAGGGTATCAGAATGGATAAAAAAACAAGACCCATCTATTTGCTGTCTACAAGAGACTCATTTTAGATCTGAGGACACCTTTAGATTGAGAGTGAGGGGATGGAGAACTATTTATCATGCTCCTGGAAGCCAAAAGAAAGCTGGAGTAGCCATACTTATATCAGACAAACTAGACTTTAAATTAAAGGCTGTAACAAGAGATGAAGAAGGGCATTATATAATAATCACAGGGTCTATCCACCAGGAAGAGCTAACTATTATAAATGTCTATGCGCCAAATACCCGAGCCCCCAGATATATAAAACAATTACTCATAAACATAAGCAACCTTATTGATAAGAATGTGGTCATTGCAGGGGACTTTAACACCCCACTTACAGAAATGGATAGATCATCTAGACACACAGTCAATAAAGAAACAAGGGCCCTGAATGATACATTGGATCAGATGGACTTGACAGATATATTTAGAACTCTGCATCCCAAAGCAACAGAATATACTTTCTTCTCGAGTGCACATGGAACATTCTCCAAGATAGATCATATACTGGGTCACAAAACAGCCCTTCATAAGTTTACAAGAATTGAAATTATACCATGCATACTTTCAGACCACAATGCTATGAAGCTTGAAATCAACCACAGGAAAAAGTCTGGAAAACCTCCAAAAGCATGGAGGTTAAAGAACACCCTACTAACGAATGAGTGGGTCAACCAGGCAATTAGAGAAGAAATTAAAATATACATGGAAACAAACGAAAATGAAAATACAACAATCCAAACGCTTTGGGATGCAGCGAAGGCAGTCCTGAGAGGAAAATACATTGCAATCCAGGCCTATCTCAAGAAACAAGAAAAATCCCAAATACAAAATCTAACAGCACACCTAAAGGAAATAGAAGCAGAACAGCAAAGGCAGCCTAAACCCAGCAGAAGAAGAGAAATCATAAAGATCAGAGCAGAAATAAACAATATAGAATCTAAAAAAACTGTAGAGCAGATCAACGAAACCAAGAGTTGGTTTTTTGAAAAAATAAACAAAATTGACAAACCTCTAGCCAGCCTTCTCAAAAAGAAAAGGGAGATGACCCAAATAGATAAAATCATGAATGAAAATGGAATGATTACAACCAATCCCTCAGAGATACAAACAATTATCAGGGAATACTATGAAAAATTATATGCCAGCAAATTGGACAACCTGGAAGAAATGGACAAATTTCTAAACACCCACACTCTTCCAAAACTCAATCAGGAGGAAATAGAAAGCTTGAACAGACCCATAACCAGCGAAGAAATTGAATCGGTTATCAAAAATCTCCCAACAAATAAGAGTCCAGGACCAGATGGCTTCCCAGGGGAGTTCTACCAGACATTTAAAGCAGAGATAATACCTATCCTTCTCAAGCTATTCCAAGAAATAGAAAGGGAAGGAAAACTTCCAGACTCATTCTATGAAGCCAGTATTACTTTGATTCCTAAACCAGACAGAGACCCAGTAAAAAAAGAGAACTACAGGCCAATATCCCTGATGAATATGGATGCAAAAATTCTTAATAAGATACTAGCAAATCGAATTCAACAGCATATAAAAAGAATTATTCACCATGATCAAGTGGGATTCATTCCTGGGATGCAGGGCTGGTTCAACATTCGCAAATCGATCAACGTGATACATCACATTAACAAAAAAAAAGAGAAGAACCATATGATCCTGTCAATCGATGCAGAAAAGGCCTTTGACAAAATCCAGCACCCTTTCTTAATAAAAACCCTTGAGAAAGTCGGGATAGAAGGAACATACTTAAAGATCATAAAGGCCATTTATGAAAAGCCCACAGCTAACATCATCCTCAACGGGGAAAAACTGAGAGCTTTTTCCCTGAGATCAGGAACACGACAGGGATGCCCACTCTCACCGCTGTTGTTTAATATAGTGCTGGAAGTTCTAGCATCAGCAATCAGACAACAAAAGGAAATCAAAGGCATCAAAATTGGCAAAGACGAAGTCAAGCTTTCGCTTTTTGCAGATGACATGATATTATACATGGAAAATCCGATAGACTCCACCAAAAGTCTGCTAGAACTGATACATGAATTCAGCAAAGTTGCAGGATACAAAATCAATGTGCAGAAATCAGTTGCATTCTTATACACTAACAATGAAGCAACAGAAAGACAAATGAAGAAACTGATCCCATTCACAATTGCACCAAGAAGCATAAAATACCTAGGAATAAATCTAACCAAAGATGTAAAAGATCTGTATGCTGAAAACTATAGAAAGCTTATGCAGGTAATTGAAGAAGATATAAAGAAATGGAAAGACATTCCCTGCTCATGGATTGGAAGAATAAATATTGTCAAAATGTCAATACTACCCAAAGCTATCTACACATTCAATGCAATCCCAATCAAAATTGCACCAGCATTCTTCTCGAAACTAGAACAAGCAATCCTAAAATTCATATGGAACCACAAAAGGCCCCGAATAGCCAAAGTCATTTTGAAGAAGAAGACCAAAGCAGGAGGCATCACAATCCCAGACTTTAGCCTCTACTACAAAGCTGTCATCATCAAGTCAGCATGGTATTGGCATAAAAACAGACACATAGACCAATGGAGTAGAATAGAAACCCCAGAACTAGACCCACAAACGTATGGCCAACTCATCTTTGACAAAGCAGGAAAGAACATCCAATGGAAAAAAGACAGTCTCTTTAACAAATGGTGCTGGGAGAACTGGACAGCAACATGCAGAAGGTTGAAACTAGACCACTTTCTCACACCATTCACAAAAATAAACTCAAAATGGATAAAGGACCTGAATGTGAGACAGGAAACCATCAAAACCTTAGAGGAGAAAGCAGGAAAAGACCTCTCTGACCTCAGCCGTAGCAATCTCTTACTCGGCACATCCCCAAAGGCAAGGGAATTAAAAGCAAAAGTGAATTACTGGGACCTTATGAAGATAAAAAGCTTCTGCACAGCAAAGGAAACAACCAACAAAACTAAAAGGCAACCAACGGAATGGGAAAAGATATTTGCAAATGACACATCGGACAAAGGGCTAGTATCCAAAATCTATAAAGAGCTCATCAAACTCCACACCCGAAAAACAAATAACCCAGTGAAGAAATGGGCAGAAAACATGAATAGACACTTCTCTAAAGAAGACATCCGGATGGCCAACGGGCACATGAAAAGATGTTCAACGTCGCTCCTTATCAGGGAAATACAAATCAAAACCACACTCAGATATCACCTCACGCCAGTCAGAGTGGCCAAAATGAAGAAATCAGGAGAGTATAGATGCTGGAGAGGATGTGGAGAAACAGGAACCCTCTTGCACTGTTGGTGGGAATGCAAATTGGTGCAGCCGCTCTGGAAAGCAGTGTGGAGGTTCCTCAGAAAATTAAAAATAGACCTACCCTATGACCCAGCAATAGCACTGCTAGGAATTTATCCAAGGGATACAGGAGTACTGATGCATAGGGGCACCTGTACCCCAATGTTTATAGCGGCACTCTCAACAATAGCCAAATTATGGAAAGAGCCTAAATGTCCATCAACTGATGAATGGATAAAGAAATTGTGGTTTATATACACAATGGAATATTACGTGGCAATGAGAAAAAATGAAATATGGCCTTTTGTAGCAACATGGATGGAACTGGAGAGTGTGATGCTAAGTGAAATAAGCCATACAGAGAAAGACAGATACCATATGGTTTCACTCTTATGTGGATCCTGAGAAACATAACAGAAACCCATGGGGGAGGGGAAGGAAGAGAAAAAAAAAAAAAAAAAAAGAGGTTAGAGGGGGAGAGAGCCAAAGCATAAGAGACTGTTAAAAACTGAGAACAAATTGAGGGTTGATGGGGGGTGGGAGGGAGGGTAGGGTGGGTGATGGGTATTGAGGAGGGCACCTTTTGGGATGAGCACTGGGTGTTGTATGGAAACCAATTTGACAGTAAATTTCATATATTAAAAAAAAATAAATAAATAAATAAACATTAAAAAAAAAAAAAAGATCTATAAGAGCAGGAACCTTGTCTGTTCACTGTTGTATCCCCAGTCCCTGGAACAGTGCCTAACACATAGTAGGTGCTTTGCAAATCTTTATTGAATAAATGAATGAATGAGTTTTCAGGAGGTAAAAGTCTTTAATATAAAAAACGATCATGTAGTTAAGATACTCATCTTCCGGCTTACTTAGTGTCCACCTTACCTCAGGTTACACCTTATCCTGCAGGTTTTCTTAGAGATTTGGGTGAGGGTCCTTCTGGTCCAGTCACACTAGCTACTGATATTAATACAACGGCACATCTTATTTATATAAAATTAAACATCGGTGTAGATACTACTTTTTGAGCAAAGTTTTGAAGTAAATTAAATCATATTGCCTAATCAGTGTTCTTAGCCATTACTTTTTACATAGTTTTGAAGAGGAGGTAAACAATTTTATCTACACGCCCTGTCTTAAATAGAATGCCCAGCTTCATGTATTATCCCCAGACTTGGCTTTGGGTGAAAACGCTCTTTGGCCTATTACACTGTGGACAGTGTTGGCCAAGAAATATGGTATCCGTGTTGGTATCATCAGCAGTGTCATTGAAACAGCTGCCATCTACTGAGGAGTTATTATTAGCCAGGCAGTGTATGAAGGACTTAACACCATCCTTTTAATGCCAGCACAGACCCTTCGGGGATGGTATTTTCTGTCTTCACCACCCGGTCTGTTGTTGATTTTGTTGTCGAGGCTCAGAGACCTCAAGTAACTTGCCTTGAGTTTCCCAGCTGTTGTAGCCAGGCCCTTCTCTTATCCTCATTAATAGTCTTTTCTCTTGTGTGACCTGTGCTTTCTGGCCTTATATTCGTTATGCAGTTCCAGTCCCCTGCCCCTTGTTTTGAGACGATTTTTGGTGGAAGTGGGCATGACACTTTTAGAGCCATTAGAGTTAAGGAGCAGGTTCTCAGCTGAGTCTCCCCTAGCATCTTTTGTTCTTGGCTTCTTTTATAAACTCTGCACCAGTAGGCTTACTTAATGGTGGATCGTGTTCCACAGTAAAGAGAGATTGCGCCAGTTTCTTTTATAGGGCCTGATCAGATGCTGGATACAGTTCGTCTGACGAAGTACACAGACCAGATTAATAGGAGAGGTGGCAAAAGGTCTGCAGATTGGGCCTTATTCCTCGGAGGATGGAGAGAAAGAAGGTGGTCTGAGAAATACTCTGGGGAGAAGCATCCAGAAATCAAAGTTACATGCCAAGCTAGATCAGCCATGTAATGGCAAGTCTTAGTGTGCTGGCAGCAAGGAGAGAACAGGATGTGGTATCCCCTTTCAGCTCGCACTGCTACTTGGACACATTTTCCCCGGCCGTCTTCCTTTGCCACAGCTCATTTTGCAGAATCATTTCTTTCTAGTACATCTGTGGTGAAGTAGCCCTTGAACCCTGTCTCCACAACAGCCCAGCTTTGTTATTTGCCCACTGGTTAGATTGTATACATGTAGAATCCTGGAGCATAAACTTCCTGTAGATTTGGATCATGGTCACACAAATAGAAGTTTACTGTCAATTTCCTTTCTCTAATTTAAGGCCAGAAATAGTCCTCCTATCGTAGAGCTATTTGAACTTCCAACTCAGTGGCTTCCTTAGACTCTTCTTCAGAATTAACCTGAGTAATTTCAATATTATAAATCTCAGAAATACACCATTCAGTCAACTAAACAGAAGCCATTTCTCCATTTCATCTCTCGTGATGGTCTCCTTCTGCCGCTTCAGCGTTACTCACTAGGAAATCTCTAAGCTTGCTGTCTCTCTGTACATTCTTCTACCCTGTGTTAGACATCCCCCTTTTAGGGGATGTCGAGCACCTACTATGTGTCCAGGTGCCATGCATTGTAGGCACCTGAGATACACAGAGTGGCTGAATCCGACACAGTTCATCTCTTGTCTCTCCTCCTTGCCTGTTACCTCTTGTTAATATCAGTGTTTCTAGAGCTTAATCCCAGTGTGCTTCTGCCTTGCCCAGATGGACAGTATGTGATGGATCAGATGGATCAGTATGTGATGGTACAGAGAGTGCAGACACAGGCAGGAGAAGGGTAGTTTAAGGTGGAGAATTGAGATCCTCAGGTTATCTCCTCCGGTAGGTAATCTGCGTGTTGAGATCTGTTTTTCCGCTTACCTCAGTATCATTCACATAAAAATGTGACTAGAACTACAGTGAGTGTTTCTGTAGTTCAAAAAAAAATAATACATAATAAATTGTGAATGGTCTATTCTTTCATGATACATTTGCTGTAAATTGTAGAAGTTTGGCAGACATTCCTAGAACTGTTTGTCAAAATTAAATAGTATGCATTTAAAGACAGAGATTGGCATTTCTCTTTTGGGTACATTAAAAAAATTATGTATCATTTAGATGTGACCCTGAACTCGGTGCCCAAAAGAATAGTGCCAGAAAGACAAAAGAGTGTTCTAGTCTAAATAAAGGCACAAGTTATATCGAGTAACTACATTTACAGAAATATCAGTTATACTCTAGCTATTTAAGAGTAATTACACAAAAGATAGTTTTTGAATGAATATTACTTTAGGAGTAGCCAAATGGAAACAGTGATTATGATGGAATCCTGGATTTCAAGCCTTGCCAGGCAACAAAACAAGATTGCCTATATTTGAAGCCTGTGCTCACTGACAATTAAAACCATTATTGATACAGCAACCTGGATTCTGAATGAATGAAATGGAGTATTTTATAGACATGAAAGTTTACTGCTCCCTGGAACTTTAGCATTTGTCTAGTATGGAAGTATACTTTTTCAGACAAAGAAGCAGAAGCCTGGAGGTTTAAAAATTGGTTTTATATAGTTGGCAGAGTGCTGGCAGTATTTAGTCCTTATTATTATCTTTTCAAATAGGTTCTAAGTAAGTAAATGAATATTTATTTTGGCTCTTAGAACTGATTGGTGTTAGGGTGGTCATCCCAAGTACTGCAAAGGTGACTGAAATATATTGGATACTTGGATACCATTCCTTATGTTTTATGAAACTCAAACAAAACTTCACTGGGTTTATTGATACCATGGCACAAAGCAGGCACGTGGTAGTTTTTTTAATTAATTGCTGTGCTGAATGAAAGAAAGTTCCAGTAGAACTTGCCTGATTTGTTCTAACAGAGAAAAGGACAGCTAACTTGCTGATTCGTTCCATTTGCTAATTTTCACATACTCACTGTGTTGTAAAGCGGTAATTTCCAAATGCTTGTCTCTCAGTTATTTCATAATTACTTGAGATGTTTAATAACCCCAGGCCTCAGCAAGTTAGGGAGATGGGCTTAGATGATCCTAGTATTCCTCAAAGGCTTGAGACCTCTCCCTCACAGGACCACAAAGTAAACATAATGACATCAAAGATCAGTCATGTCAGACCTACTTTTTGATTCTTCGTCCTTAAAAACACCACACACAACCTGTTTCACCCAAGAGCCTCATCAGTAAAGTGGTTTTCATAATGTCTTGAGGGTGTAGAGATGAAACCAAATATTTTATGTGAATTCATATGGATATTACATTCGGATAGCAGCTATTGCCAAGCCTCAGTCTCCAGCATCTAGGAGGATGATAATTACGCACAATTTGAGGTAACTTGTTGGGGACAAAAACTCTAGGAAAAAAATATCCATTATTTCGTTATGTTGAAATGTTATATTGAATTTTGCCAGAAACAACGATTAGCTCAATTGTATAACCATTTTGTAATGCAGGAAAAAAGAAGAAAACTGCAGTTAGGTCTGCCTAATCTTTTAGGTTTTCAGAGCTCTGTAAATACCTTTTTATTTGATAAAATGAGATTTCTCTTTGTTTTTATTAAAAAAAATTTTTTTTAAATGTTTGTTTATTTTTGAGAGAGAGAGAGCGTGAGCAGGGGAGGAGCAGAGCAAGAGGGAGACACAGAATCCAAAGCAGGGTCCAGGCTCTGAGCTGTCAGCACATAGCCCAATGCAGGGCTCAAACCCACGAACCATGAGATCATGACCTGAGCCAAAGTCGGACACTTAACCGACTGAGCCACCCAGGCGCCCCAAATAAGATTTCTCTTGTATGTATATCCCTTCAAATTTGAATGACTCTGTGTGTGTGTGTGTGTGTGTGTGTGTGTGTGTGTGTGTGTATTAGAGAGAGGGAGAGAGATCAAATGTGGACACTTCAGTGTATTTAAGCTGAGGTCTTTTCTTTCATCTTCCATTTTTTGAGGAGAGGCTGGTTAGAATCTTTGTTCATTTATGACTATAAGGCCGGCCAGTAGGTGGGAGATTAAAAAGAACAACAACAAAATGGAGCTGGTTGAACTCACTTCTCCAGGTTAGGAATGGTTTGTTTATGAAACATTGAGATATTGTGATTCTGGAGGGTGGCTCCCCAAGCCCAGGGACTGACACGTAAGGAGACTGGGTTCTAGAGACGTGTGGTTGCAAAGTTCAGGGGAAGCAGCTTTAAGGAAGTAGCTGGGGTGCGAGGAGCACAGGGATGGAGGAGACTGAAGAATCTGTAGAATTATTAAATGTGCTATGATTACATGTGTTTTACTTGAATATTTTTTATTTTAATCTTCCATCGGAAGTCTCTGATCTGGGATATCAGTGCAGAATAAGGATTGACTTTTCTTTGTGATTTTTTGGGTCAGTCTTGCAGAGTTTTTATTTAACAAGTAGTACAGAATGAGTTATGTTTTCATCTTCTGTACTATCCATTAAAGAAGGAGAAAGCATGAAAGCCTGGGTGAAAACAGGTCATAGGGTTGTGTTGGGGCAAGAGCAAGGAGATACGTGGGAAAACAAAAACCAAAAACAGAAGCACAGTAGGGTGATTCCTTGACACAGACTGTGCTTTAATGATGGATTTCATGGATCAGAATATTATTCCTGGTTACAGGGGTCTTTTTTTTTTTTTCTCTTAAATGAGGCTTTTATTTTGGATTGTATTCCTGAGAGGCAGAAAACATTTCTGGTGTGGTCATGACTTTGGGGAAATAACAGTAGGATGTTGATATCAAATCGTAAATTTCATTTCCACAGAAAAGTGTATTAGGTCAGACTTAATTCTGGCATGTCTCATCATTTTGTGCAGTTTATGCAAGAGTCTGTTAAAAGTACCACCAAAGAGCAAAATCACTGAAGTCCTTTTAATTATAAAACTAACACCTCAGCATATTGTTGGCCTGCTCAGGAAAAAAAAAAAAAAAAAAAAAAAAAAAAATCACAGTAGGTTGTGTTAACTTTCTTAAAAAAATACCTTTTTTAAAAAAAAAAATATTTTTGAGAGAGAGAAAGACAGAATGCAAGCGGGGGAGGAACAAAGAGAGAGGGAGACACACAATCCAAAGCAGCCTCCAGGCTCTTAGCTGTCAGCACAGAGCCCGACATGGGGCTCAAACTTATGAACTGCGAGATCATGACCTGAGCTGAAGTCTTAACCGACAGAGCCACCCAGGCGCCCCAAGAATATAGCTCTTTTGACTAGATTTCTCCAGAGGCATTCTGAGATTAGAGAATTTGCATAGAAATAAATGACTAAATACTACATCTAAAAAACAAAATCAGCAAACAGTAATATTTTCAAAAGATCTCTGTGAACCTCTGTGTTGCTCTCCTGTAATTTAAATTTTTGTGTCTCTCCCACAGCCTCCTGTTGTCTTTATTGCTTGGGCCTCAAAAAACCCAAATACAACGAATATTGGTTTGGCCCCTTAAATTATTTTTTATATATGCAGATCTTGTATTTTCAGTCCCTGGAAACCAAGTATATTTTAATGACTGAAGTATGCAGTTATTGTAGTATAAATTATGGGCATTATAAGGATTAAACCGTTTCTCAATCGTGGGTGAATGTCTTTTTTTATTTGAATATGCTATAATTTAAAGATAAAAGCATAAGTAACTGTAATAAATTGTATTTTTCTTTCCCATTTTCTCTGTGGTACAAAATACGGCAACTTGCCACCTTGCACACCCACACGGCAGTTTAAAAAATTTCCCAGAGCTTATTTTATATAATGTACTTTCTGGATCTTCCCATTATCTGAAGAAAATCATTTTTCTTTTGAGAAAATTACTGCTCTTAAAGTTTATCCACATAGAAAAATGGGTATAGGTAGGTTCTCTCTTTGGTTTGTAGTTTTCATTATTCATTTATCCAAAAATCAGTAATGGCAATAAAATACTGTATGTTCTTGGTAAGTATTTTAAGGAACAGAAATATTGACTTTTACTTAACATACATCTAGTCACTTTCTTTATCTGTGGACATTTTATGGGAGAAAGGAATGTGTGCTGATTTTAGTTAACAAGTAAAATAAACTTTCTAAACTATACATTCTCATAAACCTACCTTGTGTGTTCCTCATTCATTTTTGTTGGATTCAAGAATGACTGTCCTCCAATTTCTTGGTCCCATCTGCGATTTAGAATGCTTTTTAGATAGTTTGCTGTGTTTGCATGAACATGAAAAGTCATTATTGCTTTAACCGGCAATATTAATTTTTTTTAAACAAGCAGTTTAGTACCCCATTACAGTTTAGAAATTTTTATTTTCAGTATCTTTTTCTTTTCTTTGTCACCGTGAGCTCTTCACCAGGCTGGATCATTCATTTAATATTTATTTAGAACAAACTGTATGGCAGACTCCATTTTAGGCTCCGGGAATATACCAGAGAGCAAAATTGACAAAAATTCCTGGTTTTGCAGAGTTAACACTCTGTTGATATTGACAGTATATAACAAATATATTTTATGTCAAGCAGTAATGAGTCCTGTGAAGAGAAATAACTCATAATAAGGGAAGAGAAAATGACAAGCTTGTGTGTGTTGGGGTGAGAAGAGATAGGTGCAGATGTTGTTTTATACTGACAGGCCTCTGATTAGGTGCCACTTGAGCAGGGACCTGAGCGCCAGGCGTGAACCACGCATATGGGGGAAGAGCCTTCTGGCAGGCCCCGTTGCACACCAGTTGCCCACATCTCTTGCCTTGATTCCATGCCATTTTTTGCTCTAGCGCATTCTTCACTATCTTTTCAGCAAGTGCCAGGTTTGCTTTTCAAGTACAGTATCTGTCTTGCCAAGCCTGGCAGACGTTGCTTATTTCGGTCTGTACTTTGTTAGCAGATCAGTTCTGTTGAGTTCAAATGGCACTCCAGTTTCAAGGGTGATTCTAATCCTCATTCTCCTAGAGGACTAGAAAATAGGTGCTCTGGATCTGGTAAGTGAATACTCCAGTATTTAAAAGAAAATTCCTTATCAATGGAAATGTGCCCACAGGTCTCCCTGTGACCTCACATTTCTTTCCTCAGGCCCCCATCACCCTCCTCCACATCCAAGTCAGCAGGAATAATCCTGCCCAGCTATTTGAAAGGAGGAACCACAGCATTTATTGTGAGTTTACCATTTGCCAGCACTGTGCTGCATACGTCATATACATTCATGTGCAGGCCTGTATCCTCCTTTTACCTTGGAGCAGAGAGTGGCAGAGTAACAATGTTCTCAATTCTCAATGTCCACATTCTCAATCTCTGTGCTGCATAGACTCTTGGGAGGCCAGAGTTGGGATGGGATTGGATTAGACACAAAGAATCACGCAGGCCTCTTGCACTCGGTGTCCCTAACCAAAGCTGAACACTATGTGGATTACCCACATACGTTGTAATATTAGTCGCACAAAGATTTCTCCTCTAATCATGTCCACAGATTGGACATGGTTAGCCTGTTTTCGTGATCCCTCTCTTCCCTTTCTGGCTTTCATTGATCCTATCAGAACAGAAAAGGCTTGGTAGCTACTCTTTGCCCCTCCATTTTGTGCCCCCTTTTTGAGGGAATTCCCTTCCCTACTTTCAGGCTTATAATGCCCCTCGTGCCCTCTACCTCTATTCCATCCTTAAAACAAACAAACAAAAAAAGATTAGACCCCCTGCTGGTTTCTGTACTGTGGACGGTAAATGTTAGAGTGGCCGTGCTGGAGCTTGGGGACACGTATTTGTGTGTCATCCTTAGCATGGCCGGGCCATCACTTTCTTTTTTACCCCCCTCCCATTAATTTTTTTTCAAGGCACTCAGTTACAGGATATTGCTTTACAATTTACATTTGGCATAATTTTATTAGATATTTAAAGGCATCTTCATACCATAACCTTTTTTATCTGATAAATTAAAATTCATTTTAATGGTCTGTCTTACCATTTTTAACTATAGAAAATGCAGTTTTAATGACAAGAGGTATATGGTTGGAGGTCAGTTTTGTATTTAATAGAGATATTGCTGACCTTGTCTTTGAAAATAGTGTTTGTTCTGAACAGGTTGACCTACAGGATAATAGGAGAGTTCTTAGAACTTTTTACATTTTTTAAGGGTCTTTCAGTTAAAGTCATTATTGTAATTTGAAATTGAGGTTTATTGTATGACCACTCATCTTTTGAAACTGCTGTATTTCTCATCATGGCCAGATAGTACCAGAATCAAGAGAAAATAAGCGTTGTCTTTGTTTCAGAGTTGGGATACATTTCTGCAATTCTCTTCCTCCTTTCTTTCTTGCCTCTCTTGTGATTAAAAAAAAAAAAAAATTAAGTATTTGGTGAGAAGATTCATAGACCTGGTTTCCTTTTCTTAAGGAACCAGTAGGCTAGTGGAAGGGTAACAGGTATGTGAATACTAGGATTATTTTACAGTGTAAATTCTTCAGTGGAAGTTAACACTGATCACCTAGACTACCATTTCCTCATTCTCCTTTCCTTGACACTAGATGTGTGAATTTTGGATAGTCCAGGGGTCAGCAAACTGTGGCCCACATGCTAAGAATGCTTATTACATTTTTAAATGGTTGAAAAGAAATCAAAAGAATAATTTCATGACACACGAAAACTGTATGAAATTCAAATTTCAGCCTCTATAAATATAGTTTTAGTGGAACACAGCCACAGTCATTTGTTTGCATATTCTCTGTGGCTACTTTAATGCTCCAGCTGAGTTGAGTAGTTGCAAGAGACTGTGTAGCTCTCGAAACTTAAAAATATTTACTATCTGGCCCTTTTTGGAAACAGTTTGTTAAGCTGTCTTTTAGGCATGTTTTTTTCCCCCTCTCCCTAGAAATTCCTGAGGATAATTGATGGAGCAAATGTTTATCCAGTTGCAGTTATGGGCCGGGACCTGTGCTTGGCACCCAGGAGTTAGGAATAGATGTGAAGGACATACTTGCCCTAACGGAGCTCATAATCTAGTGAGTGTGTGACCATTAAGAAGGCAAAAAAAGCCAGAAAATCAGATGATGAATAAAGTATGATTAAGGACCCATGGATACTGTGAGAGAAAATAGATTAGAGAGGTGCTGTTTCAGATGTTGTGGTCTGACAATGAAGCAGTTAAGAGGAAGGGCACAACAGTCTGTAGAGAAGGTTGAGCGTGGGGGCCACGTAGAATCTCACGTGTGCGCACATATATGCACACCCTCCCTCCCTCAGAATAGCAGACATAGAGGTTATGAGGTGTTCTGGACACCAGACTTCTCCAGCTTTCTTCCTTCCTCAGGAAGTGGTACCATTATCTATTCAAGGGTTGAAGCTAAAAAACTCACGACACAGTATTGATTCTTCTTTTTCGTCACATGCCCTCTTTTTTCCTTTTGAATATGAGAAAGTTCTTTTGAGACTTGTTCCAAAACACAGCTCAATTTTGTCTGCTTTCTAATTCTAATACCAACAAAGACCAAGCAAGCCTCCATCATTTCTCACCTAAATTCTTGCAATCACTTGTCACCTTAACTCTGTTATCTGCCCCACCCACCACCAGCCTATTCCCCAACTAAGAGCTACAGTGATCTTTTAAGAACTTGAGTTATATTACATCCATTCTTTACTTACAAAATTGTTCCTGCTTCCCCACTGCTCTTAAAATAAAACCCAAGCCCGTTACCTGCCTGTTAAAGAAGAAGAAACAAGGCAGTCTGGCCTGAAAGTAGGGAGTGAGAACACATGATGTGGTGCACTGAATATAATATGAGGAAGGAGAAAAGAAAGAAGGGGGGATTCCTGTGTTGGAGCGTCATCATCTGGGTGAAAGGAAGAACCGTTTATTGAGACTGGGAAGACCAGGAGGATGAGTTGGCTCTTTGAAACAAGAAAATGTCTGTGGGGCACAAATCAGCAATTGTGTTTTTATCCATTTAATTTTGAGGTGTCTCGGTGATAGCCAGTTGAGATGTCAGCAAAATATTTGGACCGATGAGCATGTCGTCAGAGGCAAGATATGAGCTGGATATATAAATTTGTCAACTGAACTGGGGAAAATTTTAGAGCCACTAGACAGGAGGAGCTCCCTTAGAGACCCAGAAGGAGGGAGGACCATGAACCAAGCCTTGAGGCCTGAATTGGTGGTTAACTCTTTGGAGAGGACAAAGTCTGGCAGAGGGAGTCTTCCACTGGGACTTGTTGGTGCAGGACTATTTTGGATGGTGTGGGATAGTGTAAGACTTGTGCTGATTTGTACAGAAAGGGGTTCTCTATCATCATGGAGGGAATGCAAATTTGGACTAGAAAAAAGCAAAAGATTATTAAGAGCATTTTCTATTAGAAAAGTCTGACTAGTCAAAATTTAATTCAAGGCCTTGTAATATACAGTTTAGCAGTTCATTTTAGTTTAATTTGTATAGAGTGAAAATAAGTTTTGACCTTTATAATTGCTATGTCAGAGAAAGCGCATGTTCATTGACTTGTTAACCAGTTTCCCTCTGATTATTTGTGTGTGTGTGTGTGTGTGTGTGTGTGTGTGTGTGTGTGTGTTTTGTTTTGTTTTGTTTTGTTTTGTTTTGTTTTTTGGCTTCAGTTTGTGGTGTAGAGATTTAAAAACAAGTGTTTGGATATCCATAAAATCATCACAGCCTCTTAGCACCTGTATCTGCTTTTGTTTGTAATTACAATTGATTTATCACCCTTCCTCCCTTTTTAAAGCTAAGTGAAATACATAATTTTTTAATATAATAAATTAAATATCTAATAATAGATTGAGGCAAGGAATAGGATTTAATTAGAGGCTACCTGCTACCTTCTACGTGAAGCCTCCTGATCCTTCTGTACAGATGTGATTTCTTTACATAAGGCATTTAAGTTTTTATACGGCTATTTAGAAATCACTATAGCAGAGCTGTTAAGAATATCATCTCTGGAGCCAGCGGGCTTGGATTCTTTTCTGGTAGTGCCACTGACAAGCTCAAACAATCTGTTAACTATTCAACTTCTTTGGGCCTCCATTTCCACCTCTGGAAAACAGAAATGATAATACCAACGTGATGGTAGTGTTGTATGGTTTAAATCAGATAACCATGTAAAGCACACTATAGTGCCTGGCACATAGGATTTTATCAGTGAATATTAAATATTAACATATATAAACTCTCTGGCAGATTGGTTAGTTGAGGACAGAGATGGTGTGGTGTCGATTTTTGTGTTCCTCCTATAGTTCCTTACATATAGTGAAGCATTTGGAAGAATTTAGTTTTATTTGATTTTGTTTTCATTCCAGTGTAGTTAACGTAGTGTTGTATTAGTTTCAGGTCTACAGTATAGTGAATCAACAGTTACATACGTTACTCAGTGCTCATCAGGCTAAGTACTCTTTAATCCTATCCCCTGTTTCACCCATACCCCATCCACCTCCCCTCTGGTAACCATCAATTTGTTCTCTATAGTTAAGAGTCTGTTTTGTGGTTTGTCCTTTTTTTTTTTGTCCTTTGTTCGTTTGTTTCTTAAATTCCACACATGGGTGAAATCATATGGTATTTGTCTTTCTCTGACTGACTTATTTCAGTTAGCATAATACTCTCTAGTTCCATCCACGTCGTGGCAAATGGCAAGATTTCTTTCTTTTTTTGGCTTAGTAATATTCCACTGTGTATATATACCACATCTTCTTTATTCATCAGTCGACGGACACTTGGGTTACTTTCATATCCTGACTATTGTAAATAATAATGTAGGAAACATAGGAGTGCATGTATCCCTTTGAATTAGTGTTTTTGTAAGGAATTTAGGAGTTAAGGACTTCTTCAGGAATACTCTTGCTTGGATAAAATAAATGCTGAAACTAAATTGAAAAATATTAATCATCCTGTGTCACGTAATGGCACATGGACGTCTCGTTAAACTGTGAACCCCCCTAAAGAACCTCTGTTGCTTTTTTATCCAAGCTGATTATATGAAAGATACCACAAGTGGGGGAGACTCTAGAAGCTAGGTCATTACCGCGCAGGTGTAATTTTGTAATTTTAATGAAGTATCCTCTAGCTTTATGTTGACGTTAACTCTTTTGGGAGGAAGGACACGAATCTTTGCAGCGTTACGTACTGCCGTGTTCCCCAGGCTTCTAAGCCCTGGTTGAACATGTAAGGGGGCTTTTAATGAAGTTATCATCAAGTGCATGCTGCATCACTTCCTTCCAGGGAGTTCACGGACTGTAGCTAAGGCTTTCATAGTCATGAGTGGGAATCTCTTCCAGCCGGTAAACTGAGGCTGTGCGGCACGAGTGGAGCGAGCAGTGTAGTTACCCAGGCTGCTCTTCTCATTGGATTTAAGAGTCGTGTAGGAAAAATGGCTATATGAACACCTGGCTAAAAGATGTTACTGATTTATGAAATTAATATTCTTACTAGCATTTCTACTCCTTCTTATCCCCAAAATGATTCGGTGGGACTTGAGCAATATTTTGAGCTATACTGTGTAAGAAAGGTTGGTATTCTCTAATATGTAAACCCTTAACTGGGGAAAACTCTAAAAATCAATTTTTTGTCTATAATCAGTGCTGGCACAATACTAGGCCATTCATGCTTTGTTCAGTGGGGAGCTAAACCCCATAAAGTTGTTACCAGAGAAGCAGGAAGATCAGGGCACGGTTGGCATAGACCGGCTGCTTGCGGGGTTGTGTTAGTGATCGCCAGCCTCAACAGAACTTTCTATTGTGTTGTGGTTTCTGCTTTTTGTCAAGAACGAAAGGTGTATAACCAAGTTGGTTCAGGGGAAGTGAAGCCAAAAAGGAAGGAGGCAACAAGAATTAAAGAAGGAATTGACAAAGAGTTGAAGACAGCTGTACCCTAAATGAGCTCCCATGTCCTGGTTGAAATGGCCAGGACTCAGCACAGACAGTTAGACACCAGCCTGGTGGCTCTGCTTATGCTGGGACACTGTCTCCCAGGACAGCGTGGTATCCCATGACCTGCTGCTGAATTCAGTCGTCTTCTGGCTGGGATGCAGCAGTCGCGTCTCTAAATGACTTCCCCTCCTCACCTCTGGTTCTTTCATCATAAGGGTAACCTAATTTTTGAAGCAAGGACCCCGAGGCCAGGAGAGGTCAAATGACTTGCCCAAGGTCACACGCATTCATTCAGGCCACCTTTAGGAGGTGGCCTCCTGTCAACCAGAGGTCTTCAGCTCTAACATAAGCTGCCTTGTGGGGTATGACAGTCTCCCTCACACCACCAGTGTTTCAGGCAGAATGAGAACGATCACTTGTCAGGGATGCCGTAAAGAAGATTCTTGGGATAGGATTCCATACCTTGAAAGGTCCCTTACAGCTTTAAGTCCTGTGATTTTTGCTCTAGTTTCATTGGTTTGAGAAATGCTCGCTCCCTAGCTCCTTATGGAAATGGATCTTTGAAAGCATTTTGTACATTTTCTGTTTAAAATACCAATTAGCTTTGCATCTCAGATACTTTACTGGGTACCAGGTGTATCATTCATTCAGAGTATTAGTTTGCTAGCCAGTGGCCCACAGTTTTAGTTCCATGTGAAGCAGTAGTTTGGAGAAATAACATGGCAGTTTCTCACTAAACCCAAAGCTCAAGAAAGCTGCTTATTGCAGAGAGACCCTCATTTTCCTAGCTGTCAACCTGACTGATATTTTAATTTTTCTGCCCTGTAGAAAACTTCAGTCTCTTATCCAATAGATAAATGAGTGAACCCCCCAGGAAATGCAGCAGAATGTTTCTGTTTGCCAATGCAATAAATGCAGAAGCTAATAAATGTCTCCTTACATCAGGAGGAGGCGTGTAATGAGTAAATGATGAGAAAAAGAATCCAGGGAAACAAATGATCTATCCAATCTAAGATGACAACCGGGTTCTTAATAACTTGTCCTCTAGTTGGAAGAGAGGGCTTTCAGCAGGCAGAGAATAAACCTATAGGACATAGCCGTTTACATCTAGCTGCTGAGGGATTTAGTTACATTTAGGCCACACTCACGATGCCAGTGGAGCCAGCTTATTACAGACTTTCTTTGCTGTGTGATTTCTGTGAATGTGGGCCAAAAAGAGCAATGATTTCAGGGCCTCATTCACATTACTTACCCCGGATTACATTTATATTTCACATTTGTCTTTTTAATAAAGACCTTTTGTCAGAAGTAAAGAACCAGTCTCTTTCCCGTGAGATGTGTTCAGACCACAGGGGTTTCACAAGAAACTCTTTCCTATGGGTGAGTACGTTCTTCTTTAAAGTGCTTTTGTAGACCTCAACTCTAAATCCCCAGGGTCCGCCTTTGTGGAAACTAACGGAATACAGCATGCTTTGTCCCTGGTGGATGGCTGCATTCTTGCTTGCGGTGTTTGGAAGGACTTGCACTAGGCAGAAGGCACAGTGTGATTAAGACGGAGTGAATGGGATAGGCCCTGGAAGGAGCCGCAATCCACACAGAGGATGTGCGAGAGAGACTCCATGCCAGACCAAAAGATCATTTGATGACACGCATTTTGTTATCACCCCTCTCTGTGATCTTTCTAAGAACATTTCTCAGTAAAAGCATGTGGAAAAGATTGGCTACTAAATACTAGCAGTTTTCAAGAACAGATTTTCATGAATATTTCTAGAAGAAGACTTATCAAATTTGCTTACTGGGTCTTCCATAATTATCTTTTCTTCTCCACCCCCCTCATCCCCCACCTCCCCCTGTACCGCTTGCCTTTTTTTTCTTTTTCTTTTCTTTTCTTTTCTTTTCTTTTCTTTTCTTTTCTTTTCTTTTCTTTTCTTTTCTTTTCTTAACATTCTGGCATGTTTCAGTACCACACGAATGAATGCATTTCTGCAGTTGGGGAGTGAAACTTTTAAGTAGTAGTACGATTTAGGCCTGTCATGAAGGGAAATGTTAATGAGTCATCAGATAAAAGCTGGACAGAAGCCACACTGCAGGGCCCTTGTGTACTCAGCAGCATGTGAAATGCGCCTTTGCCTTCCAGATGGAGGAATCTTGCACAGTGCTTTCTGAGGGAGAGCCATTATACCTGAAAGCTAAGATTTTTCAATGTGCTTCTATTCACATGCATATTTCTGTGCCAGATCTTTCAAAAGGCCTTTCCTTTGAAATACAAAAAGATAAACATGTCTTTGAAATGGATAGGTGATCCCTTTGCCACTTTCGAAATCTTTCTCCTTTTCATAGCTGAGAGTTTTAACCCTTAAAATTAAGTCTTGAGTTTTCTGTTCACCTGAGAAGCTTTATATGTGTTCTAGCACTTGAGAGAACCATGCCACTGTTAGGGGCTCAAAATCGATGAAAGGTAATTAAAACTTGAGATAGGTGTTTCACCTGCACTGGATCTTACTTTGCTTGGGTATTGCAGTTCATTCTTACATGACTGTTAAATAAATATAATACCTTCTGTGGTCAAAAAAAATCGTAAATCTGTCAAGTATTTATAGGATACCATCTACTGCTTTGTGTTGAAGAGGCTATATTATTTTTAAATCTCAAGACCTAAGTTTTACAGTCCTGTACTTAGAGCATCAGACCTGGGCTGATTTGGTTATAGCGCATACTACCTATGGGATATCAAGCAAGCATGTAACTTTGGTTAAGCATACCACTCCTGGTAGGTAAAATGAAGGCACAGCCTCTGACTTTGCTGATTCTTTAGCTGGTTTTTATCATAGAATCCATTGAGATAAATGATTGCTTCCTCACCGTATTTGCCTTTTGCGGGGGCAGGGGTTGGCCGGCAGGTCTCCACCAGCTTTCCAGCAGTTTCAGGTGTTGGTCTGATGGGATTGTGGCAGTTGTAGAGATGGGATTCCCAGACCCTCTGCTCTTTTCAGGACTTCTTCATATGAATATCAGATTCCTGTAGGTTATAAACATTGGAATCACATAACTACCTTTTAAAAAAATTTTTTTTAATGTTTGTTCTTGAGAGAGAAAGAGACAGAGCATGAGTGGGGGAGGGGCAAGGGAGAGAGAGGGAAGGAGACACTGAATCTGAAACAGGCTCCAGGCTCTGAGCTGTTAGCACCGAGCCTGATGTGGGGCTTGAGCTCACGAACCGTGAGATCATGACCTGAGCCAAAGTAGGACACTTAACCAACTGAGCCACCCAGGCACCCCTCACATAACTACCTTTAAAAAAAAAAAAAAAAAAGGAAGAAGAAGAAGGAGGAGGAGGAAGAAAGAAAAATATTTTCCTCGGCTTCTAGCACTTTGCTGTTAGGAGATGTTTGTCAGTAAATATTTGAGTGAGTAAAAAATGAACATTTCACCCACTTAGCAAATAGGAGAAGAATTTCACAGACACCACGAATAAATAGGGTTTTGACCTTTGTAATTTAAAATTGGTTTCCCCCCTCTTTTAAAATTAATCTCTACTGTCTCATCTGTATTGGCGTCTTGGATGGATACGTACTTTGTAGCTTGTGAAAATGCCAGCTATTTGTTTTTATTTCTTCTCCTCTGGAGGAGAGCTGATACTGTCTGGGAACATTGTAAGAAATTGTAAAACTGTCCTTACTCTTCAGTATAATCACGAAAGGAACTTAAATATGTCTTCTCTCATTTTCCATCTTCAGGAGTGAAGCAGGCTGAAACAACTCTATCCTTCCATTGTTTGGTTGATCTATTACTTACTTTAGCGGCCCTCTGTGGTTGAATGTTTAAGTTGCTTTTCATTTTCCCGTGTTGTAAACTCTATGATGAAAAATATTTTAGCTAAATTTTTATACACACCCATGATTTTTTCAGATATTTGTAGAAATGAAGCTGAGTCAAAGTCATTTGAGACCTGTTGCTCTAAATTGTACCAGTTTATACTTCGATTAGCAAATTAAGAGGGGAGCCCACTTCTTCATATACTCATCAATGTCATCCATCTGTATAAACAACAAAAAGCAAACAAAAAACCCAGCCGATTTGATGAGGATAAAGTGAAATGATTTTACCAATCTTTGACAAATTTTCCTGTAACCTATTGAATGCTACTTCTAGGGAAATGGATGTGGCAAATACTTGTACTCTGGACCTTTCTTTTTTTTTTTAACCAGGAGATTTTGAAAAATGGCATTTTCTTTCAGGTGAAAAGTTTACTTAGAAAACAATAAAGTTATTTCTAAAATGTTGGCTTTGGTTGGGTTTTGCATAGTTTTTCTCTAACCCTCTGATCGTATAGAATGCCAGGGACAAAAGTAGATGTGCTAATGAGAAACTGCCGTGGATGATAGTTCCATACCCCTTACCCGCATCTCACCAAGACTACTGAACATGGGTGTGAAATGTATGCATTAGAGGGTGAGCACCCTAGCTCCTTAATGAGTAAATCTCAAGGTGACAAATAGCTTTCTGAACAGAATGATGAAACTGTCTTTTAAGCTTTGGCGTGCTTTGCCATATCTGCATCTCGATGGGCACCCTCATTAAGGGTTTTAGTCCTAACGTTGCTGGGGTCCGCCAGAATCCTAGCTTACTCACGTGAAGAGATGTGCTCAGTCTGGGATTCTGAGCTTGTCTGTGGCCCTCTCCCTTTTATGTGAGCTGCTCCTTTTTACGTAGTGTTGGAAAGGTATGACCTCTGAACAAATGCTTGATTCACTTTACGGTTGCCGCTTAGCTGGTGCCAGAGAAGCAGAGAAACTGTTACGGAACCAGGCTGGAACGCTGGCGGAAAAACCAGGCGGCACTCGGAGACCTCGGTGGGTCGGAGATTTATTTAACACCGGCGGGCTCAGAGGAGACCGTTTCTCCAAAGATCTGAGCGCCGAATGCAAGTGGGGAGGGTAATTTATAGTTGTCAGCTTCCATATCTGTGGGGGTTTTCGGGCGCGCAGCAAACAGGGCAAGAAGAACCCGGAAGAGGGGCGCCTGGGTGGCGCAGTCGGTTAAGCGTCCGACTTCAGCCAGGTCACGATCTCGCGGTCCGTGAGTTCGAGCCCCGCGTCAGGCTCTGGGCTGATGGCTCGGAGCCTGGAGCCTGGAGCCTGTTTCCGATTCTGTGTCTCCCTCTCTCTCTGCCCCTCCCCCGTTCATGCTCTGTCTCTCTCTGTCCCAAAAAAAAAAAAAAAAAAAAAAAGAAGAACCCGGAAGAGGGGTCTCCAAGCTAGAGACCAGAGCTTGTTGTGGTCCAGTCGGCCATCTTTGGCGCAGTACTTTATTCATTTCTCCAACAAAACCAAGTGTCGTGTCTGTGAAAGCAAGCTCAAAGGTTTGCTCAATTTTCACGAAAGCTTTTCTTGGATAGATTTTTTTGGATACGAATGAGTTATTGGTGTTGGCCTCTACCATAGTTTAAAAATTCTGGCTCTAGGCAAAAGTAGGAAGAAGACAGGCTCTGTGTTGGCCTCTCCAACCTGCTGTCAGGACCCCTTTTTTTCCCTGACACTTCTCCTTCCTCCCGGGGATGCAGTTTTTACTCTACACACTTCTCTTTTGCCTTGGGAAGCATTAGTCTTCCCCTACCTGTTTGGTTAGGAGGCCCTCTGAGGAAATCACCTTATAATAAGCTACAGGGCAGTAAATGGATTAGTTTAGAGTTTCTCAATCTGGATTCCAAGGAAATAATCTCAGAAGGTCTTCTAATCTTTGTGAGAGTCTTTAACATTTGTGTTTTCTGTTCTGTATTTATGTGATTAGTAGAATCATATTTGCTGTCAGTAGGATGGACCTTACAGGTTTGAGGAGCAGGGGTGGATGACAGTTTACCTCCGCTCAAGGCATTTTCAGTGTCAAAAGGGGCTCTTGGAGGCTCAAAGGCTATAAAACTGAAAGCAACTACCTGTGTTTCCTGTAATGGGTTAGTTTAGGTTTTTCTCCCCATAAGCCTTTAAAGAGGCCCTCACCCTCCCATACAAGGGCTCACCCCTGTGGGTGTGGCCAGCATTAGCTTTTCAACAATAAGCCCTTTTAAATGCCTGAATCTCAGGTTGGCCTAAGGGCTAGACCTGAAGACTTGAAGGTAAATGGGACAGCCGGTAATGGTCAAGGGGAGCTTGTGTTATAGATTCTTCAGATTATTAGTATAAAATTGTGAACAAATGAAGAACTCAGCAGAGTTGATGATGAAGAAGCTAATGTTTGCCTCCTTCTCTACTGTAAGGATTATCATTTCCAGCTTTCTTTTTAGCCCATGGTTTTCAAGAGGACACTGAGCATGTGTGGGCGCCAGTGCATGTGCTGAGCAAGTATAAGAGAGTTACAGAGTTCCCTTCTATGGGAGACGATAATGAGACCAGTTAGGGTAAAATGGAGTGCAGGCCTGAGATGTGTTGGCAATAGAAAAGTGACGCCTTCTGTGTGGAGCCATCCGGTGGGGGTGCTGTTAAATGTGCATGTAGCGTCACCCCAGTGAGCCCTTCACAAGACTTATAACCTTGAGAATTGACAGTGTCATGTTACACAGTCCTCAAGAGAACCAGATTCCTGTGCAGTCATTTAAAAGGTTCTGTGTAGGTCTTGCAAGATATCATGGTAAATTCTCATGATAACCCTTGTGATAACTGTGAAATTGCTTTGTCTCACCGTTGTTGAGGGAACAGTGAGACACACAAGCATGTCAAAAGTAGAAAGGTGTCAGATGTATAATGTAGAAGTCTAAAAGGGGAGTGTAGGAGGGGCGGGTGGTTTTATCTCAGAAGAGCTACAAGCAATATAACGACTGAAGACCTTTTATCGACATTATTATAGAAAAGGATAATAGAAAAGTTCATACCTTATACTTCGGGTAAATGAGAAGTCTTACTGTAAGCATGGTAAAAGGGAGCTGTGGGCAGGAAGGGGTCGGGGAGTCACTTTCCCAATAATATCTAGATAAGTTACTTTTCTGGCATGATACAAATATAGGTGTAATGCCTGTTAGAAATTGCAGCATGGTTAATTTTCTTTTAAAAAATAATACGATCCCATGGTAAAAAACTTAAATTGTCACAGGCGGCTATAAAAAAAAAGGAAAGTATTTCTTCCTCATGTCGCTTTTCCAGGGATGACAACTATTGCTTACAGGGTATTTCAGGGTGTACGTGTATGTGCACGTGGACCCAACAGGTTAGAAAATATACTCTTCAAATTATTTTACATCTTTTTGTTTTTCTTACTACTTGGACCTCTTTCCATCCATATGAGTTCAAGTAGATCCCCCTTATTTCTAACAGGATTAGAAGAGAGCTTTACAGTTGGAGAGAATTCTGCTATGAAGCTTGACTTATATGACAGAAACAGCTAGAGAAATTGAAAGGAAATAAAAGCATAAGTAACTTAAGAGCTGAATATGAAATATAGAAAATATAGGGCTTTAGAGACTCATTAGACAAACTACTTCCCAGAAATAAAAAATTCTGTATAGTGATCCTGTGGCACTGTAATTCTTTGTTCATTATAATTTGTGTGATTTTTGAATTTGTGTCTGTCTCGCCCTGTATGCCATAAGCTCTGTAGAAGTAGGGCCAAGCCTCTGTTTACTCTCCATTATATTCCAAGTTCCTGGCCTAGGGTCTGGCACAGACCTTCAGACCTTCAGTATCTGTAGAATGAAGAAATGAGCAGATGAAGGAAACTTAGGATGCCAAGTGAATGTTTGGTACAGTTTATTTAAATTGCCCAGATGAAGAAACTGAGGCATGAGACAATATAACACATATATAATTAATATACCTCATGTAGTGGCGAGGCTGTCAATGAATCTATGATTTCTATTCTAATTAGAAAACTAAATCAAGAAAGGAAAAACCTGAGACTCTAATTAGTGAAGTTTCTAAAGTGCCTGGAATAAAACTAGAAATGCCAGAAGCAGCTCTGAATAGTTCTGTTGCTTTTTATGAGAAATAGTAGAGATGGAAGGAAAATGTAGGTACAAGAGCAGTTCATTACCTTTGCCAGAGTGCCTAGGAGACCCTGGTGTTTTCATGAAATGTGGTTTCTTATGACTGGTAAGATTTGATGCTAGAGTTAACCATGGCTCTAAAATTTTTCAATTCTTCCTGTCCTTTGTCAGAAAAGGAGAGAGGCAGATGGAAACAGATTTCTGACGAGTGGAAGCAAAGCATTACTGCAAAGGACAAACGTTTACTCCTAGTGCATCATTTCATTTGATTTTATTAAAGTCATTCCTGAGGTGCACAAAAAGCAAACCTATCAGGGCTTAAGGAAGAAGGTCTGTTCCGGATTATTGTGACTCAGTGTGTCATAAAGATGGAATGGCTTAAATTACAAGTTTATTTTTTTCTTATTTAATAAGAGTCTAGAGGTGGGCAATTCAGGGCTGGCATGTTGGCTTCAAGGTTGTTAGAGCCCCAGGCACCTACTGTTTTTCTCCAGCCTCCTGGCACAGGGTCTTCTCTCTTTAAGGTCAGCTTGTATTCAGGATGGCTGCTGGGGCTCAAACACTTGCAGACTGGAAAAATGAGGAAAAGACTGGGCTGAAAAGATTTTTTGCCAGTCGAGGTCAGCTGTCTTTAAGCAGCCTATCTGGAAGTCCCCATACAGTTCTGCTTACAGTGCAGCCTAACCTGAAGCAAGCTGGAAATTTTAGTTTGGTTGACCATATATCTAGCCTAAAACTGGGATTTATCTAACTAGGAGAGAGAGATGTTGGAGTAATTTACTGATAGGCTTTTTCCATAGGGAAATCTTCATTTGTCTTTATCACAGAACTTAGTGGTCAGAACTTCTGATTTGTGAGAAGCTGCTAAATTAGTAATTTATTATCCATCACTAGTGATATAAATTTGAAAAAAAAATAAGGCTGAGCATAATTAAAATACACTTACATATGTACCCAAATGGTTATTAGCAGAGATGTGGGGCTACTCAGGATAGCTACTTATGCATCTACTCGATTCGATGATAATTCTTCAGGTTGTGGAGCCATGCAGGCAAATTAATGGAGACCCAGGCTCTGGTGGATCAGCTAGGGAGCTAGGGGTTGTTGGCGGGAGTGGTGTTCTGCTGGAGAACAAGGAGAGGCCAGGATCTGTGCCATTTGGTGAGCCTACAGTGGCCTGTTGATACAATCACTCTCAAAGATAAGGTCCTCGTATTTAGATGTTAAAAAGTGAGACTCAGCTTAAATAACCAAACCCATTCCTTGATGTGCGTCTTAGAAACAGAATACTGAATCTGATACACCATGCATCTGAAGCAGTGTTGGCAGTTTGCAGACTACTTAAATAGACAGTGTATTTATTTACACAGCTTTCTCTGGGGCAGGAGGTTAGAGGGAGGGAAAGAGATAAAAGGAGAGAGTAGAGAGACAATAGACTCGAGGCCGTGGGTTTAAGAAGTGCCAAAAATGAAAGAGTCTTTACTATGCCAACTACTTTATTCAAGGGCCACTTTTCTGACTGAATATGATCGAGTTCCTCCCATGGCTCTTCTGCCCACCTGTTTCAGACTTCAGGATATACAGGAACACACAGAAGGCTGAATTCAAACCAGCCGTTAGATGTTCTGATGGAAGGTTTATCAGGAGAAATAACTGAAACCACTAGGTAAACTAAACTGAGACCATTAGTGATTTTTTTTTTAATTTCTAAAAATTCTATAGTTCTTTTAAGATTCTTATGCAAAGAATTTAGTTATATTGCAGGGAGTCTCTTGATTCTGTGTAAGTCTACAAAAAGACAGGTTGAGGAAGCATCAACTCTTTTTGGCCACCTGATGCCATTCAGTAAATGACTGTTTCAGGGATTCTGTGCCTGGAATTGTAACCATGCTGCATGTGCAGGATTAAATCAGGTCCTTGTATGCCTAGCTCGCATCTTGGGGGAAACGTACTTACCTGCATCTAGCTGATTACATATTATAACATAGCTCCTGGGCAAGTGTTATAACGAGAAATAGAAGCCCGTTTTGAATCCAGCTACTTAACATAGGAATGCTCACATTGACATTGTCATAGGAAGGCTTTCATTGGTACTTGTACACACTAGGCCTTTGTTTAAAAAAACAAGCCAGGAACAGTAACATTTACATTTGGGTGGGTTGTAGGAGGGATAGAGACCTATAATTGTTAATGGTAATTATAGATCAGTTTGGAAAGAGGAGAGCCACACCTTCAAGCTGGACCGCTCACACTAAGGCCAGACCTGGTCGTTCTCCCATTCACTGTTGCTAAATGCCTGCTGAGCTGCCATAATCTTTGAATGGACAGTGAGTAGGAGTGTTACTCACCTCTGAGAAAAAGTGTAAGATTACCAGAATTTACATTATACTTCAGTATGATGTGTTATGTAGTTGTGCCCAAATCACCATACGAAGCATTTGGTAAAAGAACTGACAAAAGCTCGTTAGCAAATTTTTCTTGTGACCTTTCTGTTTTGTTCGTTTCTTACATACTGGAGGTTATGATCATATTAGTTAGAACAGAACAGAAATGAGATTCAGAACCTCAGAAAATGCTGCAAGAATACTGTGTGTGCGTGTTTTCTTTTGATCTAATTTAGAATTGAAAACAGATACTTTTCAAATCTAGCAATAATGTGTGTCTGTGCATGTGCATTTAAAAATACACTTTTAAAGGGAAACTTTCTGAAAATGGAAAATGGCAGTGTCACACGTTCAAAAACATGGGCCACGGCCAGCCCCAAAAAAGTGGGAATGGTGCCCACTCTTGTTGATTCCCACTTCCTTCCTATACTGTCTAAAAACTTTGTTCTTGAGCATTAGGATACCAGATGTGTAAATCCATCCCCCCATACCCCAAATTTGAAGTTTAAGAGCAGCTGGAAGGAAATACTGGGAATACCCGCATCTAAAATCAGCCACACAGTTTTGTGCATGATTTTGTGCTGTCACTTCAGCTGTCTGTGGCAGGTATGATAAATTGGCTCAATGAACACCAATTCCAAACTCCTGCCTTCTCTTTCTTACTGTAGAAGTGAGAAAACAAAAATTCTTGCAGCCAGGGTTGTGCATGATCTATAATTCTGGCCAGAGAGATGTAAGCACAGATCTCTGGAGAGGGCCTTTCTCCCCTTTTTTTCACTTCCCTCCTCTTCCTTCCTTAGACCATGGGCATGATAACTGGAGGTACACTAGCTATCTTGAGGCAATGGGAATAAAAGGCAAATGCTAAGCATGGCTGCGGAGGAATTGAGAGAAAAGGGCCTACTCATTTGATAAAATCCTTGGCACCTACATCAGCTCTGGGTTTCCAGCATCCGGACTTGTTATTTCATGAGACAAATAAACCCCTTACCTGTTCAAGCTGCTGTTTGTCCCTTGAACTGTTAATTGTACTGGGACTGTAATTGAACACAGTCTCCGGCAATAGCCATTTCTTTTTTTCATTTCCACAGCAGACTGCAGTGTTGGTCGGTTTGTAAGAGATGTACGATAAACGTAGGGTTCCACGTTTCCATGTTACAGTATTTCAGTTACCTTAAACTTCTGTCTGTTCCAGCCTGTTGTAAATAAAAGTAAACTTTGGAATGCAGCTTACAATTAATGGTGTCACTCTAACACTATTTCAGTAAGTTTTGTGTGTCACGTACTTTGCCGAACGCTTTACGTACGTTGATGAATGGGATGAAATACTCGCCTTTAGGGATCTTATGGACTAGTTGGAGAGACCACATGTAAAAACACATGGTTGGTAAGTGCGTTAAGTGCTTTGCTAGAAGTGCATGGTGCTGTGAGAACACAGACAAAGGTATAAATCAGTTAGCTTTTACTGTATAACCAACTACCCCAAACTTCGTGGATTAAAACAACCACCATTTATTTACTTCATGATTCTGCAGATCACCCATCTGGGCACTTCTTCTGGATTTGACCGCCCTCACTTACACTGAGTTGTCTAAGGTTTGGCTGGTCTAGGACGACTTCAGCTAGGGTGACTTACAGTCTCTTCCTCTTCAGCCTGGACTTCCATATGTGGCACTAGGCCAGGATTCCAAGAGAGAGGCTTATGTTTGCAACTGGCCCATTGTCACTCCTGTCATTCTGTTGGACAGAGCAAGTCACAGGCATCGCCCAAATTGAAGGGGTGGAGAAACAGACTCCACCCTTTCTTGATGAGAGAAGCTTGCAAGGTCATGTCACCAAGAGCCGTATACACAGAAAAGAGGGAAAAACGTGGCCACAGGGCACTGAGGGAGCAGCAGGGAGGTACAACAACAGTTTTCTTTAAAGAATTCATCTCAACTTTTTAAAGTTCAAGATAATAGACTGCTCCTTTTTATTAGCACTTCATAAAGAGGGATGCCATCAGTCCTGGAATCATTTTCCAGTATTGCTGATTTCTACCCTTTGAACATGAGTTTTAAGAGTAACCCGTAAGAAAATGTTGCTCTGGGAAGAGAAAAGTTGCACGCAGAGAAGTGCAGGATTGAAATAGTGGTTGTGACCTTGTCTTTAACCCAGCGTTTCTCCTGGAACATTTGAGGAGTTCTGTTCTCTCAAGATGCTCCAGAATTAAAAGGTTCCATGGGAAATCAGTTTGGGGCTCATCACGAGCAATATTTCTCATCTTGGCGATTTATAATGCAGACTAAGAATTAAGGCCCTGGGAATCCTGGCAGTAAAAAGTACTTTTACTGTGTAATTTGGTTCATTGGATTTCATTGATGATAAGGTCAAAAATTATTGGTTTATTTTTTATTTTTTGTAAATATGGTCTAGTGTCACTATCTCTCTATGTATTTATAGTTTTTTCATAGCCATTAACATTCTCAGTACAGCCCAGCCATTGTCTTCACATTTCCCATTTATCTTTTTTTTTTTTTTTATTTTTTAAAGAATTGTTTTTTCAACGTTTATTTATTTTTGAGACAGAGAGAGACAGAGCATGAACGGGGGAGGGTCAGAGAGAGGGAGACACAGAATCTGAAACGGGCTCCGGGCTCCGAGCTGTCAGCACAGAGCCCGACGCGGGGCTTGAACTCACGGACCGCGAGATCATGACCTGAGCTGAAGTCGGCCGCTTAACCGACTGAGCCACCCAGGCGCCCCACATTTCCCATTTATCTTAAAGAACAGAAAAATAGAACAGATGAGCCGTGTAAACAAAATTCAGTGATTGGTCCAACAGAAGAAAAGATATTTGTGTTTTAAAGATTTAAATGTTTATTAAAATGGCTTTTGCAAAAAGTTACCCAACACTCTATACTTTTTTTTTTGTACTCTTCAAATGATTTGTAATAGTAATAGGTAACATTCCAAAATGCTTACCATATATAGTCCCAGGTATTGTTCAAAGAACTTTACATGAATTATCATATTTAATCTCCCAGAGATTTTTATTAGGCTATTTTTGTTACTGTCCCAGTTTTACAGAGGTGAGAGAACTGTTGGGGTACGGTGACATGTCCTGTTTTATAAGGAAGGAGCTGTATTGGCAGTATGGCTCCAAAGGAAAGTACGTTGCTCACCGGAGTACAGAGTGCTGTGGACAACATATTCTGTTTTAAATATATTAAACATTTTGTACAGTGGAGCATTCAGTCTCCAACTCAGTCTGCTGCCTGTGTTTTTAGTAACTGGTACCTAGTGCCTTAGATTGGAAAATGTTTTAATACAGAAAACAAAAATGCCTGTCGTTTCCAGTGGTGCCTTGACCTCTACTATAGGGGACAGGCACATCTCCCATATCTAGTATTATGTTGTTATTTTGGAGATAGGTCACCTCCTAGGAACTTCGTTTCACTTAATCTTTGACAAAGACAAGCCTTTATCAGATTTTTGATAGCGCTGAAACATCAAAAAGATACCATTATTCTACTTTGAATTTACAAGATCTACCTTTCTCAAAGGAAATCTTGATAGAAAACATTGTTTTAATGCTCATGTCAAACAAGAAAATTTTGTTTTAAAGTAAGAAAATAACAGACTTTTAATATTTGATTTAAATAAGATTTACTTGCTACAAATTTATGCTTCCACTGGACAAATCATGTCAACTATTCTACCTCTGTTGATGGAGCAGGAAACTACAGAATGAATATGAATGAAAGAGAGTTTTAAATTTTAGGTTGTAAATATTTTTAAATTTTAAATTTAATTACAATTTACATGTTTTTAAATTTTTAGGTTGTAAATCTTCTTAAATTTTAGGTTGTAAAGGACCCTACAGTCATAAAAACAATATGACCATGCTCAAAGCAATGAATGGTCCTTTCGTTGAAAAGACCACCATGTTAGATTATGAGCAGCCTTCTCTGCCTGTTCTTTTTGGTTCTTTTTTTAGGGTCATCTGACCAGATTATTCTCCCCTACCCCATATGGTGTGAGGACTTAGAAAGCATCTTAGCGGGGGCGCCTGGGTGGCTTAGTTGGTTAAGCATCCGACTTGAGCTCAGATCATGACCTCGCGGTTTATGGGTTCGAGTCCCACATCGGGCTCTGCGCTCACAGCTGAGAGCCTGGAGCCTACTTCGGATTCTGTGTCTCCCTCTCTCTCTGCCTCTCCTGCATGCACTCTTGACTCTCTCTCTCAGAAATAAATAACCATTAAAAAGCAAATTTTTTTTTAAAGAAAGTATTTTAACAAAGTTTGGAGGGGAGAGATATAGACACATATAGATAGGTAGGTAGGTATACTTAGACAGGTATATATGGCCATTTTATATACGTACATATATAACATAATATCTACCTTCTTTGAAAATTGGAATGTGGATATTACTTATTTGAAGCACATATTGTTCTCAAAATGTGGCTATTAAAAAAGGATCAGGGGTGCCCCGGGTGGCTCAGTCTGTTAAGCATCCGACTTTGGCTCAGGTCATGATCTCACAGTTCGTGAGTGCAAGCCCCGCATCGAGCTTTGTGCTGACAGCTAGGATCCTAGAGCCTGGTTCAGATTCTGTATCTCCCCCTCTCTCTGCCCCTCCCCTGCTCAGTCTCTGTCTCTCTCTCCCTCAAAACTAAATAAACATTAAAACAATTTTTTTTAAAGGATCAGACAAAAACACAATTGATGTGTGTACTTACTACAAGCTGTAGGGTTGACCAAATAACAACAAACTTAGCTACCATAATAACATTAAAGTAACGGTAATTTATAATTGATAAGAAAAGAGGCATATACACACCTACTACCATCTCAAGACAACATAGATAATACAAACAGACTTTCTGAAAATTAGGGTCCTTTTTAAAAAAAAAAGTTTAATTTTATTTTTGAGAGAGAGAGAGAGAGCGCGCGCGCACGCGCGCGCGCAAGCGGGGGAGGGGCAGAGAGAGGGAGACACAGAATCTGAAGCAGCTCCAGGCTGTCAGTACAGAGCCCGACATGGGGTTCAAACTCACAAACCATGAAATTACGACCTGAGCCGAAGTGGGACGCTTAAAGGACTGAGCCACCCAGGGACCCCAATTAGGGTATTTCTACCACCTGTGAGTACCTGTTCAGAGTAGAAGCCTTGCAGGATCGGTAGGCAATTGTGAAGCTAGAATTTTGGGAGTAGTTTGGGGTCCAGTTTGGAGAAGGGCCGATTGCCACTATGATATTTGTCCCAGTGATGCATAATAACGTCAGTCTAATGAGAAAACATCGGACAAGTCCATATTGCCAGCCATTCTACAAAATATCCAACTGGTGTATTCCTCAGGAGTGTCAAGGGGTCTTAAGAGACAAGAGGATACTGAGAAGCTGTGACAATTAAATGCAAAATGACCTTTGGAATTGGGTCCTGACATAGAAAAAGAACATTCATAGAAAAAGTGTAGCAAAATAAAGTCTGCAATTTAGTTAATACTAGTTACTAGTAATGTTGCATTGTTAACTTACTCGTTTTGATGATTGTGCTGGGATTATCTAAGACATTGACGTGAAAGGAAGGGGGGTGACAG
Source organism: Panthera uncia (assembly GCF_023721935.1). Classification (NCBI taxonomy): domain Eukaryota; kingdom Metazoa; phylum Chordata; class Mammalia; order Carnivora; family Felidae; genus Panthera; species Panthera uncia. The sequence goes on along the minus strand of NC_064816.1, from coordinate 143,229,097 downwards.
TATATACAAACTTTCCACCATTTTTGCCCCTTTTCTGTAAGTCCATACTTATTTCACAACAGAAATTGCTTTTATTTAGTAATTTGTGGACATTCGGCAATAGGTTAGCATTCAAGAAAATATACAAAATCTTGACTTAGCCAACCTGTTCAGCATGTATCCCTCTACCCCTGTTTTTATGTTCTGGCTATATTATTAAATTATTTGTTGTTAATTAGTTCCTTTGAGGAGGGGGAGAGTAACACAATTTTTGTATATGTTACAGGCATTTATAACCAGCATAACAATTAGCTATGTACACCTCATTTTAAGAAACATAACAAGTCAGTGAGGTCCCACTGTGTTTCCTTTCTTGATGGTGTTCTGCCCCTAACCCGCCGGCTACCACCACCAAACTGCTGCTACTTGGGGATAATCCGTGGAATTTGCTATTTACTAATCCTATTTGATTATTTTGCATTTTTTCCAAACTTGACATAAATTACACTCTACAATATTCTATCTAGAACTTGCTTGTGTTTGCTCCACATGTATGTGTAATTCATTCTTTTTCATCACTGTGTAGATTTCCACTGTGTGAATACCCCGTATTTATTCATTCTCCTGCTGGCAAGCTTATTGGCAAGCTTTTTGTCTTTGTTTTTTAATGGTTGTTTATTTTTAAAAATATTTTCTGCCACCAAAAGAGAAACTCTACTCTTTCTGTACTCTAGTAACACTATCCACAACTTTAACTCAATATTTATGACCTTTCATTTAATTCTTTCTTTTCTCTTATATCGGATGGAAAGCTTCTCAAGAAGTTTTCAGATCATCAAGATCTGTTTCCCCAAGTTGGACATTATTTGGATAATAAGTATCTAATTTGGTTGAATGAATAAGTATATACTTACATGAATTAAACGCTATCTGCATACAGATCTTGGGCATATTTGTGTTTATTCCCTTAGTTGTTATATGGCATTGCCTCCTGGGGACTTTTCCTCATTATAAAGATTTATACAGTGTGGGAATCTGGCCACTGAGGTGGAAATACAGGACATAAATAAAGCCTAAAACTTTAACTTGGGAAGTTAAGAGCTAAGATTGCAGACAGCACAGGTACATGTCTTTTGTCTGTTTAACGTCTTAGGGAAACTTTGACAAAATCAGTAGTAATTTTACCTGTGTTTGGCATTATAAAGCAGAGGGGAGCTTGCTAACTTATGTTATGGCAGAACTCACTTTTGTGCATCATTCTTGTTAGAAAGCTCAATATTTGCCTTTGATCATTTTGAATTTGTACCCAGAATTAGTTTTGCCCAAATTAGCTTTTTCCTCCAAAATTATTTTATTTGTATGTTGACTTGACTCTGCAAAAATAGGTGGCACAGCTCCTGTGCCAATCTCATTTGATTTCTGTAACTGCTTTGGCAGAGATAAGCAAGGCTACTTCATCCGTATTTTACAGGTTACAAAAGAAAGCCAAGGGGACTTTGAAGGACTTGCTCAAGGTCACAGAGCAGAACCAGAAACCAAATCTGTCAGCCTCGTCCTGAAACCAAATCTGTCAGCCTCGTCCTGGCTCTGTCTGGACATTACTGTTTCAGTGTTTAAATTAATTGAAAGTGTTAATCAAGATGTTTAGCTTTGCCAGCATTTTGAAACTTTAGTATCATAACGCCCCCTTGACAGTTTATTATAGTAGTATGGGGCGTTTCTCATCAGTGTTAGTGGCAGGTTAGTAACTGCCTTTTTACTGCCCTCTTTGTTAGAAGGGTTCACACAAAAAAAGCTTAAGCCAAACGTTGCAAAAGAGCATGTAGTGACCGGTGTGTATTTTAAAGGAAAGAAAAATCTTGTAAAATAAAACTGAAAGGGAGGTGTGATACGACATAAGGTTATAATATCTGAGAAGACAAAAGGCCTTTTGGTAGCTTGCGACCTACAGGTGAATTAAAACCTCTTGGCATATAGACCGATGAAGTTGGTCATTCGCAGTGTGATTTTAAAACATGCAGAAGCCCTGCATGAATATTGTCTTCATGTCAGAAATGCACCTTCGTGCTTGAAAATGATAAAAAATTACAATCGATCCTTACAACTGTTCTGTTCATCTTTATTGATCAGGTGCAAGAAAGATAAATCGCAGCCCAAATAAGATTATAGTAAATGTTAGCATCGTAGGGGACTCTGGGTTGATAGAGAGCCATTCATCATCTCAAATGGTGACCCGTCCATTGCTCCAGCCACCCCGAGTCTGCTGTCTAATCACATATCTATTGATTTTATCTACATCCAACAAACCTGGATGTGACTGTCATTGGGCAACCCAGATTGTTAAATGCAGAGGGGTCACTGGTGTGAAGAGGATTTCATTTTCATTTTCTCACCAACCAACAATGATTTATTAAAAAATAAACTACCCCAAGTCACGTATGTGTAACCTGAGTGATTAGGGATTGAAGGTGCACAATAGACCACTGTATCATGTAGTATTCTTTTGTCCTGGGACAGGTTTTGCAGGGTATTTCATTGAGTCTGAAGGCTCTTGGGGTCATTTAGGCCACCCCCTGAAGTAAGATAGGTTTCAGCGTAGCCAGCCAGAATGGATAGTTTAAAATTGTTCTGCCTCAGGAAAGGCATTCCTTTCCTATTGCAGCTTGATTTATGTTGTTTATGTGTTCATTTATGTAATACTGGAAACATTTTTTTTTTTTTAGGGGGTAAAAAAATTACCTAAACCCATACCCTGTTCTTACTAATTAATTTGTTATAAATATTGATGCTCTTGTGGTCATGTGAAGGTAATAGAACACATTCTACTCTGTAAAGAATCCATCTTGAGGACAAAAATACTGTATAAAAAGAAGTGAACCTTTAATATCCCAGGTAGAACATTGGAATAATAGGCAAATATGTGAAGAATTTTCTCACAAGGATCAAATAATGATGAATTATAACAATGAAGGTTTACTCTAATTACAACTTGTATACCAGCAGATGTGCTATTATTTAAATGGATACCTTTACGTGCACTTTTATAAGTATCTATGTCACTTATGCAAGAGATCTTTGTCCTACTGCTTGAATGGCTGAAAAAAAGATTTTATGTATTATTTTGTAACTGTAAGTCTTACGTTTTGCCCTCTCGAGCAGTGAAAACTCTACTGTCAATCTCTGTCCACAGAGCTCAGAATTCTACAAAGTCACCACCGAACAATATCAGAAAGCAGCTGAAGAGGTGGAAGCCAAGTTCAAGTAAGTTTTTAACACATAATGTTACAGTATTTCCCGTCCTTGACAAGATCAAAGTACAAGGTTCTTGCTTCTTGAATAGTGGATGGCTTGTTGTGGGCCCTCTGGAATACTTGGAAGTGTATTTGGGTATTTGGGTAGTGAGGTGCATCCATGTTCTCCAAATACAAGGAAAGGGCATTTGATGAAAGCTTGTTGCAACTCAGTTTCATGAAGTAAGGGGAAGTTGAAAGCAATGCTAATAGAGTTTTCATTTGGAATAATATTATATAAGATGGGATGCCCTCGATTATGAAGGTGATGTGAAATTGCTATCTCTGTTAATAGAATCATAGAGACCATTCAGTTTTATATAATAAAATGACAGGCATGTCCAAATTTGAGTAACCACTTTTCTCATGTTCAAGCTGTTTTCATTTCTTCCCATGTACCTTGAAAGCGTTTAAATCACAGACTTTACCTTGCCCTTGATTATGAAGGTGATGTTAAATTGCTGCCTCTATTAATCCTTGGAATGTTTAAATGAATGTTCTAATTGATGGATCAAAGTGTCCGTGACCCGTAGCCCTGTACTTTCCCTTTGCTGCCAGTTCTCACATTAGGTAAGAAGACATCATTCAGAATTTTCCTGAGAGTATAAATAGTTTTATTGTGTAACCCCTGTTAGTAGCACATGTGCAAATTAGTGAAGCAAAAAAAGGTATTGTGACAGGTTTAGTTGAAAGATCGTATTGGGCTCTGACCTTCTTCCTGGTGCATGTTTATAAGCTTTTGATAAAATGATTAAACCCTAAGGTGTAACATTATTTATTACTTTCTGCTGTGGTACAATTTGTATGGTAAATGGATATTAGTGTGTTCTTTAATGTAATAAAAAAAAAAATCTTTTTTTTTTTTTTTTTTTTTTTTTTAAAGGTAGTTTGAGGTATATTTAGACAAACCTCTTTGTCTTTGTTAGTGAATTATCTTTTTAGGTCAGCAGGGAGAGACCTTCAAAGAATGGGCCACAAATCTCACTCTTAAAGGTTAATGTGCTTTCTTAAGTATTTAGATATAAAAATGGATCTGGACTTGATTTTAAAAGGTACTCTACATATGTATTTTTCAAGTTATGGTTTATCTTTTTCCCCTAACGATAACGTAACATTTGTTATCCTTTCTGTCTCTATGCCATGAGAATCTTTGACTTGGCACCCTGGGTATTCCTCTACTGTCAGAGGGTAGCTATTCAAACAAGTAAAATTTATGATAAATCAAAGGAGATCAATTCTGACTAGAATGATCTATGACGTTATCATAAGGAAAACAATTACTCAGTTGAGGCTTGAAGGGGAATATTGAACAGGTGGAAAGGAAAGGATTCAGAAGGAAAATCATGTTCTTGAGTTGGGTGACAAATCCCTTAAGATCAGTGGTTTGACTCAGAGGGACTCTCGTGCAAGATGAAGTTGGAAAAGTCAGTACGGTCCTTTGATAACTGCTGGGCTAAGAGGTTGGTCTTCATGTAGCAAGAAGTCTTTGGAAGGTCTTTGACCAGGTAAGCGCTTGATTTCTGTGCTCCTTTGGTAATACTAACCAGACAGTGGATGCGAGGCTTGACCAGGGGGTGAGGAACAAGAAGCAGTAGTAGGAAACGGGAGGACTATGTAAGTGAAAGAGAAAAGATAGGGGGTGCAAGCAAGTCACTGAAAGATTAGACCTGGACTAGTGAGTGACTGGTGTATTCGTTTGCTAGGGCTGCCGTAACAGAGAACTACAGACTGAGTGGTTCCACCGAAGTTGATTTCCTCACAGTCTGGAGGCTGCCAGTGTGAGATCGGGGTGCCCGCACGGTTGACCTGTCTTCCCTCTCCACATCCGTGTCTCAGTCTCCTTTTCTTATAAATCACATTGCATTAGGGCTCCCGTAATGATTTCAGTTTAATTTAATTACCTCTTTGAAAACCCTTTGTCCAAATACACTTTCTGATACCGGTCATTAGATCTTCAACATACGAATTTGGTTGGGGAGGGGTCCCTTCAGCCCGTGACACCTGGATTTAGGCACTAGGGAAAACCAGGAATAGAGGTTTAGCAGATTGGAAAACTGATGGAGGCTCGATTTTTATAGAGAGAGGTAAATCTGGTTTTAGATGAACAGAATCACTCTCCTAAAAGCCCTGTGCAGCTGCCATGTCATTCAGCCTGGACTAGCCTGCTGGCAAATGAGAGGCTGCAGGGAACACAAAAATAAATGTCTTGCTGACTTACTTTCTCCAAGACAACATGGAGCTGTAGGTTAGGCTTAGTGTTTTTGTTTTTGTTTTTTTTAAGTTTATTTATTTATTTTGAGAGAGACAGAAAGAGTACAACTGGGGGAGGGACAGAGAGAGAAGGAGAGAGAGGATCCCAAGCAAGCTCCACACACACTCAGCATGCAGAGTCTGACACGGGGCTTGAACCCATGAAACCATGAGATCACGACCTGAGCCAAATTAAGAGTTGTCACTCAACCGACTGAGCCACCTGGGAGCCCCTAGACTTAGTTTTAATCAGAGCCTCGGCAGCTTCGTTCTCTGTTACCTTTATAAGATATTATTCTTTATTAAATTCTACTCTCATTTGGCGTGGTAAAGAATTTGGCTTTTCCCAAAGAGAGGTCTGGCCTATATACTCATCTTCTGGGAGAGGGAATTTGGAATCCTTTGGAATTTCCCAAGTGATGGAAGCGTTTCATTAGTCACGATGGGCCCTTTGGGCCATGTGTTGTCAAACCAATCTCTGGGGAAGTGGTGCTGGAGACTGAATTCAGCCACATGAGCGATCAGTCAAGCAAACCTATGCGATGAGGCCCCAGTGCAACTCTGGACACTGAAATTTGGGTGAGCTTCTCTGGTTGATTCTCTGTGCGTATTGTCACAGGTTGATGCCTGGGGAGTAGAGCATCCTGAGGAGAGTGGAAACTTTGCATTTAGAACTCTCCCAGAGTCCATCCTATGTATCTCTTCCTTTGGCTAACTCTCTGTGTCATTTCCCATGATAAGCCGTAACTGTGAGTTTAATAGCTTTCTGTGAGTTCTGTGAATATTTTTAGTGAATTATTAAGGCTGGAGCAGTTTTGGGAACCCCTTGAACTTGCAGATGATGCCAGAGTGGGGACAGTCTTGGAGACTCTGCCCTTGGACTTGGCAGTTTGGCCAACTCTGGTACAAACAAAACCCCAGGTTTTCACATACTGTGAAGGAATTTTAAGAGCTAGTTTCTCAGAGAGTGGCTTCCATTATATTAGTACCCCCCCCCCCCAATACTACCTGCTAGATGGAGCTTCTTAGGAAGTTTGTATTTTGATTTGTGGTGAGTTTGTTAGCTTCATGCGTAGGAAGTGATAGTGCCTTGGCTATAAGAGATGCTTACCATCTTTGAAGGCACAGAAGTTACTCAGTGGAACTTTGTTTCTCCTTAGAGATCTGAGCATCTCAGGTAATCCTGGCAGCTTCAGTCTTTTGCAAGGCAGTATACTGTATCCTTTTCATTGCATGACATTGTTGATTTCAGCATTGTTGATCTCAACAGGCTCTGAAGAACTTTGGGGAGGATTTAGTTAATTTTATTTGACGGGAGTGTTCATTTGGGTGCATCTTGGTTACAGGAGATGGAAGCTTTTTAAAGTGCAATTTCAAGGGTGTTATTACTCACTTGATAGAGGGGCACACAAAATCATTATAAAGTTGTTTTGTTTTGTTTTAATGTTTATTTATTTTTGAGAGACAGAGAAGGAGCAGGGGAGGAACAGAGATAGAGGGAGACACAGAATCCGAAGCAGGCTCCAGGCCCTGGGCTGTCAGCACAGAGCCCAACGCAGGGCTCGAACCCACGAACCGTGAGATCATGACCTGAGCCGAAGTCAGTTGCTCAACCGACTGAGCCACCCGGGCGCCCCCACACAAAATCATTGTAAAGAGAAAGAAAGCTAAGAGCATTTGAGGTGGCACGTGATAAACACCAGTCACATCCATGCGTCCCGCCAGGATAGCTAATGGAATTATTTTAAGGATGCTTAAATATTAACTCACCCTTCAGTCTTTCAGTTTATAGTTTTGGCAGGAACCCATTGAAACACTTTAGATTTAATGGGATTTTTCCTCCTATTTTATTGCCGCGTCATTCATTCAGAGAGCTTCTGTGTGACATGCCCTCCGAGTTCTGAGTACATAGCTCTGAGGAGACAGGTAGGACCTTGCCAGTGTGGAACTCAGAGTCCACCAGAGAGAGCAGGAGGAAGACAGAACTTTACAATAAAGAGCATTTGAAAAACCCCAAATTAGTTCTACTGTAATGGAATAATTATGTCCCTAATAAGTTATTAAAAATACTGTTTACCATTTTTTTCAGCAAGAATCAATTTGGAGATTAAGAATGTGGGCTGTTTATTTTCCTGCAAGAACTTTTCCCGACCACAATCGCTTTAAGATTTTATCTATAAAACCCAAATCACTTAGCAAACCCAGCAGTTTTTTTTTTCTTTTTTTTTTTACATCTAGCTTTTATTCAAAAGGTAACCGTTACTCACCCAGTCCAACTAAAAAGTCACTGTTAGCAGTTCCAGTCACCTTTTATCACCCTTCGTTAATATGTGTTAAATAGAGCCATTTATGGTGCTAATTCTTAGTTACGTGCTGCTAGTACCCTAGTACTGTGTCACATAGCTCAGCATACCGAGAATTACGTTCCATATTAATCCTTATTTTCCACCTGATAGGTCATTAATTAAACAAACTAACACATCAAGTAATGTTACACTGGTGGTGCTTTGCATTGGTCTAGCACAAGGTAAATGCTCAGTGTGTATTTGATTTTATTAGTTTTCATTGTTAAATATATTGTGATGATATAATTTTATTATTATGTCCAGTTCAAGTTACGCAGCTGTGCACCACAGGAGAAGTTTCTGTATGCTTCCAGACAAAATCTACATGATGTTAAACAAAAAAGGTTACAGAAAGGGTTCTTATCCTCAGGAAGCCCCCAGCCCAGCGGGAGACCCGGTGACCTAGTGTGAAGCCCTGGGGACCTAGGGCGCCCTGAGGGGTGTGGCAGAGCAGTAGGGGAAGAGTGCTGCAGGGGCCCTGCTTCACGATCCCTGTCAGTCAGACCTCTTTGGGGTTCAGTAGGGCCTGAATGCCACACCTGCAAAGCTGAACCATTGTTACCAGTGTATTTTGTACATATGAGGGTTTTTTTTTAATGTTTCTTTATTTGAGAGAGAGAGAGAGAGAGAGAGAGAGAGAGAGAGAGAGCGCGCGCGCGCATGCCCAAGCAGGGGAGGGACAGATAGATAGAGGGAGAGAGAGCCTCAAGCAGGCTTCACACTGTTGGTGCAGAGCCGGACGCGGGGCTCCATCCCACAAACGGAGATCATGACCTGAGCTGAAATCAAGAGTCAGATGCTTAACCGACTGAGCCACCCAGGCGCTCCACGCGTGCGTTTGTTTGTTTGTTTGTTTGTTTGTTTGTTTTTTAAATCTAAAAGCTAATATCAAGCAAATGTAAAAGCACATATCAAAGAAATAGGAATATGTTGAAGGCAGTGGAAAACCTCGTGAAGACGTGCGCTATCAACCAAATGAAAAGCATTTTAAAGACGACTGATGTTTCTTTCCCATCCTGTCTTAGATAATGAAGTGGCCCATTTCTACCTTCCAGAAAGGAGAAAATGTGTATGTGGGAAGTGACGTAGGTCTGTGGAAAACAGTTCTGGAATCCTTTTGTTAGAGGTGTAACTTTTCAGCGTGGCTTCTGTTTCTTTGAAAGATGAAGGAGTGTGATTCTGAGATTGGATGTGAGCACTACTAATACTCCTTTGTGTGCCTGACTTCAGAAGGGGTTTTCACTTTTATCCTTGAACGAAGTTGTTGAAGCCCGACTTATAAATTTAGGCTCGTGGAAGAAGCCTGGGCTATCCTTACAAAGTATTAAAAGATTAGTCACCCTGTGGAAGAAGTTGAGGTGATTTTAGAGTATCTGAGGAGTGCTGTGCAAAACTCCTCGAGATAAAATGGATTTTGTAAGTATTACCATATATTCAAAGTTTTCTTCAATGTAAAATCCTTTAACTTTAAACTGTTTTGCTTTTATTAGGTTTCACTTTGACTGATGTAGGGATGGAAAAGTTTTCCCTTCCTCTGGGTTCTTTGGCTGGTTGAATAATTAAATTTGTGTAAAACCAATTAACAGGAGAACACAACTCAAAGAGTAGCGACATGTATATGTGAAAGAGACCTGGAAAAACTGAGTAACTCTCCAAAATGGCCCAAAGCATCAACTTAAATACCGTCTGTCTTCAGCTAAAGACAAAAGATGTTAGAGGTACAGAATCAGTTACAGGAGCACAGTCAACAAGGGTGAGGTGGTTATGCAGACTTAAGTCATTGTCTTCTCCATTGAGAGAGGACTTTCTGCAGACTGAGTCATCCCCCCTCTTCCTGGTACAGCAAGGGAGACCTCCCCCCACCCATGGAGGTTTCCCTTATGCATGGGTACGTCTCTTACGAGACGGTAATTTCTCCTTGGTTTCCAGAGCTTCTCGTGCGTTGGCGTGTGTTTTTTCCGAATGATCAACCAAAACTAATCCTATGCCAGAGGGACATATTTTGGGGTGGCAAGTTCTGCGCCTCTATACTGGCAGTACTGTTTTGTTTCTCTTTTGGGTGTATGATTTTAATAGCTATACTGCAAATGAATTAGAGAAGCTGAGGATGACAGGCCAGTGGTATCAGCAGGTGTTTCTCGTGTTCTCTATAATTACACATGGGATCATGGACAGTTTTAAGCAACAGTGTTTAAAGATCCTGCTTAATTGGCCGTGAAATAATTAAATAAGGTTTTGACTGGCAAATTTATAATTCTGTTAGATGCGTAAGCCAGTGTGCCTGAACGTCAACTTGACTTCAACTTGGAAATACTAGATTAATAGAACTAATTGTACCGCAGGTACAAAGTTTGCTCTGATTAATAGTCTCAAAACTCGTCTAGAAGTTTAGCCAAGTAAATTTATGTTACTTACCTTTTGCTTTTAATTAAAACTTATTTCAGAAAGTTTGAGCTGTTTACTTTCGCTGTGCTGCTCTTTGCGGTTTCTCCAAAGTTGAGCTCCAGTAATTTTTCAGTGACTCCAGCTGCCTTATTGAATAACTTGCCTTATCAAAAAGCTTAAAATTATATACTGTTGGACATGTATTTGTATCTGCAGCTGACAGGTCCCCTGCACATCGTCTCTAACACTTACTGATGTCTACTTATAACGTACTTTAGTGCTGCGTGAATGGCTCTGATAGACCAAATGTACATGATAAATGTTTTATCTCTGATTCTCATTGATCAATTTCTAAATGATCAAATGGTTTATCTCAGTGAGACACTAATTCACATTGATCAAATTCTAAATGACCAAGTTGACTTGGTTTCTGCTGAACACAAATTGTATTAAAACAACATTACTTGAACATGCTGTCTTTTCTAATGCAGGAGTTATGTTACCAGAAGTTACATTATAACTAGAGTTATTGTATTATAAAGATGTCTCCTTCATAATGAAAAGTTTACACAAGAAGAAAAGAATGCGATATTGCAGGAAGAACAGGGCTTTGAGCAAGGATTTGGGCTTTTACTAACTAATTAAATTCTGCATTTGTATTGGGCCCTCCTTTCCCTTTTTTTAATTTGAAAGGCTGTGAGCAGGAAATATAGCAGCTGCAGTGGTGACATTTTATTCCCTAAGGACCTTGAAGCCAAGTAACATCTTGATTATTCAGTAAGAGACTTAGTAATTGAAGAGGCAAAATTCTAGATAAAATAAATATACCTGTACCCTTTGTGTATAAACTTGGTTACAATAGCCTATTTAGAAGTTTAGGGTTATTTGTTGTTTTTTAAAAAAACATCGGCTCACTTTTGTCAACTTGCACAGTATTTCACGTACTGTCTAGAGTTTGTCGATGTGTTACTGGTAGAGGATTTCAATTCGGAATTTGAAAAACAATGTTTATGAGCTTAAGAATATACTTTGTATATGAAGCTAATGGCAAGTACACATTTGGCTGAAACATGGGCTTGGTTTTTTCCAACAACCAGTTCCTCAGGCAGGTTATTTATTACATCTTTGTCTTGTCTCTTGCATCTGTAAAATGGAAACTATAACCACCACTCTCTCGAGGGCATCCACGCTGAGAAGGTTTAAAAGTTAAAAAAGAAGGAAAAGAATGTTGTCATTGAGCCTCATCTAAAGAGGGTTGTAAGTAGTTGTTGTATTCAGTTCTGAGACACTGGCTGCCATTTGAATTATCTTCTAGATGGTGCGGCTCCCCTTCTGTCCTTCATCAGGGGGTACGTACAAAGTAGTTTGCCACCTCTCCGGCTAGGAGTCTGTCTCCCTTTCCACCCCCCCCCCCCCCCCCCCCCCCCCCCACTCCGCAAAATCCCAACTGTGTCCAACCACAAATTAGTTCCAATTAAAGTGAGGTCTGCTTGGGAACACACCAGTTTTTGACAAACATTTCATGTCATAGGCATTTAGGATTGGTTAGATTTGCAAAGAAACCTTAGGTGATTAATGCTTTTTAAAATTCCTTTAAGATTGAGGCCCTTCTAATCAGATCTAAGTTATTTAGTTTCCTTTTGTTCCTTGGTTTGGATCTCTGTAGTTAGTCTCTGCACTGTTTTTTAAGGGAACAGAAGTAACTGGTAAGAAACATTAACACTACTTGGGGGTTAGGTTTTTAATCTGCATTTTTTCCCTCTGCTTCCTAAACTGTCCCTCACAGCATTCCACTCAGTCCAGGGTGTCTGTATTTGAAAGGGGCAGGGCAGAGTGGCCAAGGCGATTGGGACGTAGGGCAGGTGCAGGGATGTAAACCATGGACAGGATTGTCTGTTTCACAAAAAAGAACCCAGACTGCGGCCGTCACTTGAGCATCTGCAGTTGGTCACAAGGTCACGAGAGGGTCATTGCAGCAACTTCCTCATCATGTCAGTGTAGGATGTACAGGAGCCTCAAGTGGTGACAGAAGCCACCAAAGGTCCAGTCACATTCGCCACATCCTATCCATGACCTGGAACTCTCTTCTGGGTCCCAGCTGTGGCAATCATAGTTGGTTTGGGTTGCTCTGAGCATCTTCTTTACTTTAATGGAACCTGTTTGTGCATTAAATGTAAATGATCCTAACCAGTCTCGCTGTAGCCCTTAGGTTTGTGGCCATAAGCTCCTGAATCCATGATTTGTTCCACGCGAGATAACAAACGGTTTCTGTTTTCCCCTACAAGAACATTAGCATTGAGCTTTCTTCCTTAATCAATACAATCCATTTAGAATCTAGCATACCCTACATGGTTATATGAAATATTAATTGCACACTCAGATAAATGAAGATTCTGCCAAAATGATAGCTTGTTTCTTTCCTTGTATTGTAATATTTAAATGAGAACATTTTGAGTTCTAGAGTGCATGGTATTTTGGAATGTGTTCCTTGATCCTTGCTTTTTTGGGTAATTAGACAACCATACAGCTTACAGCTCCCAAAAGATATTTCTAACTGGGACTTGGAAGTTTGTTCCTCTTGTTGATTCTGACTAGAGGTCCTTTATGTTTTAAAGGATCCAGTAGAAAATAATTTTTGATTTTCCTTTGATGTTTTCAAAGTAAGAAAAAGTTATTTTGCTTTTTGAGTGCCACTCAGCTCCAGGTAGAAAGGAGAGAAGCTTGTAGGAGGGCCAATTAGAGTTAATTATTGTCTTACTGACCTGCCATGTTTTAAAATGTCCGGGAAAGTTCTAGGATGTAGGTTTTCAATTCTCTCCTTTTGTCAAGGTTGCAGAGTTAACCATCTTATGTCTTGAGCATGGTTAAAAATTACATCAAAGCCGTTATCTACACATAAAAATGATAGCTCTCGGGACAATCTTTAAGAAGTTGTGTAGGTTCAGCCATATTGTGAGATCCAATTATGTTTTATCATCTCATAGTTTGGGAAGTCTGTTCCAAATACTGTCAGGCCTCCCTTCCTTCAACCAGATAATTATAGATGTCTGTGGTTGCCCTTTCACCATGCCTGGGGTTCAAACCCTGGTAGTAAAATCGAAACCAGAACTTCTAGGATAATTCTACTTAGGCATACATTTCTATAGGTCTTTTGAAATGATAATTTTTAGTGAGATGTCTCATGGTTTCAGTCTATCAAGGATTCTCATTGCTGCCTCTTTTGATTTTTCTTAAGACATAAGCATACAAAATACAAAAGTTGATAATTTGGACCTTATCATGATTTAAAAGTTCTGTTCATCTTAAGACACCATTAAGAAAAAAAAAAAAAATTTAATAGGCAAAAGATTTGAACAGACACTTCAAAGGAAGGTATAAGGATGGCCATTAGCACGTGAAAGGTGCTAATAACATCGTTAGTTATCGGACCGTGTGAGTTATAACATTGGAATGCTGCAAACCAAAAGGACTGATAATATTGTTTGTAAGGATGTGGAGAAACCAAAACTTTTATCCTTTGCTGGTGGAGGTATAAAATGGCAGCCACTTTTGAAAAAGTTTGGCAGTTTCTTATAAATTTAAATATACACTTGCTCTATGACCCTGCAATTCCAGTCCTAGGTATTTACCCAGGAGGAAAGAAAATATACATCCACGAAAAGATTTGTGCACATATGTTCGTATCAGGCTTATTCATAGTAGTCAAAAACTAGTAACAACCGAAATGGTCCTCTGTGAGAGAATGGATAAACAAACTGTGGTATATTCATACAGTAGAATAGAATACTATCAGCAGTTAAAAAAAAAAAAATAACAAAAACAGAAAGGCAAACTGTTGATACATGGAATAACATGGGTGAATCTGAGAAACATGTTAGGCAAAACAGAAGCCAGGAGCCAGGAACAATGATGTGTCCTTTTGTGTGATTCCATATATATGAAATTCAAAAATAGGAAGAATTAGTCTATATTGACTGAAATCACACTGGTTGATGGGGGTAGAAGTGTATTTGCTTGGAAAGGGACACAAACTTTCCAAACCGCCGGGAGTATTCTGTTCTGGGTAATGGTTATACAGATACATATGATTTTTACTACAATATGAACACTTAAGATCAGTGCAGTTTTTTTGTAATGGTAATTATACTTAAAGCACCCTAAAGTCATTGTTAATTAATTTTAATGAGGGGAAAAATTGCCCCAAATATTAGGAGTGCCCAACTTCTAACTGTAATTTGCCCTAGGTAAAATAAGTTAGTTTCTTGAATTTAGTCAGCCTTAAGAAACTTATGATTTCCAATTGTGTCCATAATCATATTTTTTTCACTAGAATTAGAGTCCCTTATCTCAGTCAGGACCGTTCATTCAGTATGTTTCAATGCTGTAGAAATAGGAGTAAACCGTGCTTTGCTTTCTTTATTTACTTTCTTATCAATTAGTCTTCTCCCCGTTATTAAATTACATTTGCCTATTATACTTTCTTCCTCATTAGCTAAGAGTCTTGTTTGTAGATAGACCTGGTTACATTTTGAAAGTTATTTTTGATAAAGGGATTTTGAAGGCGCTATTTATAAATGAAACATTTATACAGTAACACTGGTACTTGGTAATATAATAACCCGAGGCAGCAAGTTGTTCATACTGTGTATTGCATCCTGGCAAAATGCTTCAGAACTTGTAAAAGCCTGCATCTTGGCCCTTTTCTACATGTTGAAACGGAAGCACACATGTTCCCATGTTCAAGTGTCGCCAAGCATCCCCAACTTGCTCACATGGCTGCCTTAAGCTGTTTTATGTGCTTTCTCATTCGGTGGCCAACAGTTAAATTGCCGTGTTCCTTTTGTGAGCTTATACGTCTAAATGCTGGTAATCAACTGCGTCCCTTGAAAATTGATAGATGCGCTCATTAAGGGGCGTTTTTGCTCTTGGCTCCTCTCAAAAGTCACCTCAGCTACTGTTTCTGGATGAAGCTGGCAAGAAATACTGTGCAAGTGATACATCTGGCTTTGTACTCCTTTGTGAGGGCTCAAACCTCCGTTTTCAGTATGTTAAACATGCTTTGTAGGGATCTTAAGTATAAAGAAGTCAGCTATTTGCCAATTACAGTATTAACACAACAAAGACTAAGGGCTGCTGTTGTGTGGTGGGATTTTATTTTTTTTAATTTGCTGCCATTTGCTCTTCGTTTTGTTCTCTTATGCTTCTGGGATTACACACGTACCTGTTTGTGAGACATCCACATCCCTGGAGACTCTGAAGTCCACCAGCCTGCCACTGGAAGAGAACTCAACAAAGCTGCCTGTGTGAGAGGCACATTCAGCGTGGTTTATGATTGGGATTTTGAAGGTAGCATACACCTGTTTCTGCCTTCAGGATGAAAAATGAATTGCCAATTACTGTAGACATGTTCAGACATGACACTTCATATGGCAGAAGCTTGCTCAGCCTGCTTTATGCTGGGCCCCCAACTAGGAACCATCAGTTCTGAAAAAGGGGTGTGTTGGCAAGGAGCAGAAGAGAGAAGGGCCTCGATCCTTGATCCTTTCCTATTTTGTGTGCTCGTGCAAGCTGTGGGAAGGAGGTCAATGCCTCTCACCTTTGTTTCCCCAGCAGAGCTCTTGAGCAAGATGAAGCGCTCAAAGCCCGGTGCCAGCGCATCATCACAGTCTCATTACTTTGCAAGCTGCACGCCCAGATGCTGCTGTTTTCTGCACCAGCCTTCACTGCTACACATTCATAACACCTCCATCACAGCTCATTTGGTGCTACTCACAATTAACTGGCTCTTTTCACGATAGTGTTTCTCTGATACAAAAGATGCTAATGTAAAGAAGAAAATGACATCGTCGGGTGTAGAATCCATCTTTCAGACATCCTTCGTTAGTTGAGGGGAAGCAGGAATCAAGTGTTTTGTCACTACTTAAATAATATGTGGTTTTGGTTTGGTTAGTTGAGTGTTGGTTTGGGCGTATTTTTGAGGTCTTTGAAGTTGAGATAGTGGATTTCGCTGGCAGACCAATTTCATTGATGCCCCTGTCCTGGAGGTCCTTTCAATTGGTGGATTCTGCCATCCTCATTTATTGGGATTCTTTCCCCAGTGAAGAGCTCAGGGACGTCTATTTATTTTGAAAGATTATTAATATGACATTTTTGCTTTAGAGAATTTAAATCATCATTAAAGTCAGCAGATCCATCCATCAAAGGTCTTTGATGCTCCTCCAAACGCTGTTGGCACCGGAAATGCAGAAACGTAACTTTGAGTCCCTGTCCTCAGGGGTCTTGCACTTGTTGAGATCATTAGCTCTGCTACAGAGATGTCAAAACCTCATACAGAAACTATAACATTTGTTCAAGAAAAACTGTTGAGTATCTCATATCTCATACACTCCTGGTGGTTTTTATAAACGGGACATGTAGATATGAAGAGGTTATGATCCTTGACTTCAAAACACTTGTAGAATACATGGGGGAGGCAGATTAATACACAAGTGACTAAAGTGGGGTAAATGCTGATAGAAAGGTACAGGAAAAATGCTATAGGAGTAAGGAAGGGAATCTGGGTTGCAGGAAGAGGTGACTGGTGTAGGCTGGGTCTTTCCACTTTGAGATATTCAAAAGGTAGGAAGAGGGGGAATAGCTTTCCACGAAGAGGGAATCGGATGCTGGAAATGGTTGTGATGAATGTGGAGGGAGATGTGATGGAATATGAAGCTATAAAGGAAATTAGAGTCAGACTTTACACACCATGTTGTAAAAAGCAGAGTGAGGAAGATGTGAGGATTCAGCCAAGAATCCTACCTACTTGAAAATATTTTTTAAAGTGTAGTTATTTATTTTGAGAAGGAGATTGAAAGAGCACGAGCAGGGGTTGCAGGGGGTGGGCAGAGAGAGACATAGAGATATAGAGATAGAGATAGAGATAGAGAGAGAGAGAGAGAGAGAGAGAGAATGAATATCCCAAGCAGGCTCCATGCTGTCAGAGAGCCTGATTTGGCACTCGATCCCATGAACCGTAAGATCATGACTGAGCCGAAATCAAGAGTCCAGACACTCAACCAACTGAGCTACCCAGGTGCCCCCAAAATATATATATATAATATCTCCTATACCTCGTGCCCCTAATTCTCACCATGGGATTATGCCTTCTGAGTTGGTCATTATTCTTACACATCTTCTATCAAATATACAAGGGTAATGTTTGGTGCATATGTGTGCTGTGTGTGCTTCTTATAATCACAAGTTATTATATACTATTGGTTACTATTATTTTAACATTATTAATATCCATTCAAAAATAAGCACATATTAATTCATTAACTGTCTCTTTGCAAAGTTCAGGGCTTTAAGAGACTGGCCACAGGAAAGAGCAGTTTTGATTGAAAAGAAACAAAGGGAAGAGAGAGTTCAAGAAACATTTGGTTCATAGGATGCTGTGTGGGGAAATCCTAGGGCATTTTAGCAGAGAAAGAACCTTTTCAGATAAAGGAATACCAAGAGCCAGTATGCCAGTTCCTTATTTAGCACTGTCCCTGCAGACCAAGTTATGGGATCATCTTTTAACTGAAATGGTATAATGGTGAACTTTTAAAAATATTCCTAGGCGTGATCTCTTTGAATGGTATACTAAGAATTCACATGATACCAGATTCTGCATGTTGCAAATAGTGTGTTAAAGGCAAATTTTATGTGGTTTATTCAGATACGGTCTGTCTGGGTATGTGGTTTTTGATTGATGTCTAACGGTGATTGCATGGACCCAAGACATATAAAATTAGCTCCTATGTTGCCATAAGATCCTAGTATTATTATTAAATAAATAAGAACTCTTTTTCCTTCCCATTGCATTTTGTAATCAACCTTTGCCTCTTGATATCCATCCTAGAGGCTTAGTGTGAAAAGAATATGAAATTAATAAATGCTATTGGATTTTTAAAAATTATCAAGGTAGTACTTTTTTTTTATAACAAGGCAATGTAATTTTTTTCTTCATTTTTCTTCCAGGTTAACCCCTTAAAAGTAAATCCTGTGACATTGTAGTTTGATAGTAATCCTTCCACATTTATGTCTACCCATAGAAACAATAAACATAGATGTTCGTTTTATTTTTCACACACACACACACACACACACACACACACACACACACACACACAAAACCACATGAGATTGTGCCATATGTATTTTCTTTGACTTTAATTTATTATGGATATATCCTCCTTGGTCAACACCTGTAATTCCAACTCATTCTTTTAATATTATTCTATGCCATTGACCCATCAGAATTCATGGAGCCCATCCCCTACAGACAGGCACTCAGTTTTGTTTCAGATTATTTATTGTTTTTTTTTGTTTGTTTTTTTTTTTTTTTGAGTAGTGTAAAAACCAAAACAAAACTACTTCAGTGAAACGAATTTGTACATAAATCTTTTGGAATTGGTACTTTTGTTCCTATAACATGGGTGCAGTTTGAACCCTGACAGTCCTTACTATGTGGCATTGGGCTGCTCTTTGCTGATGTAGGAAATGTATATCCTGTAATAACCCATGGGGTTTGTAATAAGGGGTGATGAATAACGTAGGTAAAATTCTGGGCATATAGTAGACACTCAGCCCTATACAGGATCAATTTCTGTACAGATCTAGTGGGGTTAGAGTTGGCAGAGCCTAGGTTACTTACCTTTAGAGGTTTTATTACAATGTGAATCTAAATCTGGCCTCCCAAGCGTGTGTGTCTCTCTCTCCTTTAAGAAAAGCAAAACCCATTTTGTGAAAATTTTCAGCTTTTTTGACTTGTGTAATTTAAAAATATTACATTTTGGCACAACCTTTAGAGTTTTTGCTGCTGGTTTATAATTCCCTAGAGGTGAATTGAAAAGATTAGTGGTAGAACTTTTTCCATTAACTCTGGGAAAAACTACAGAGCAAAAAATTGTCCTTTGGCAGAAATGTCAATCCATACCTCTTTTGGAGCATTTGGAGACTGAAGTACTGAGAAGCTGATTTAATAGGAGAATTGAAAACCAAAATGTATACACATGTTCACCTTTCCTAACTGATGACAAGACAAATGAAAAATACACTCTCGGAACTTGGTGATGCAAAGAAAATTGGATCCTTGCTCCAGAGAGTGCATTAAGGCCAGATCTTTTTTTTTTTTTTTTCAACGTTTTTTATTTATTTTTGGGACAGAGAGAGACAGAGCATGAACGGGGGAGGGGCAGAGAGAGAGGGAGACACAGAATCAGAAACAGGCTCCAGGCTCCGAGCCATCAGCCCAGAGCCCGACGCGGGGCTCGAACTCACGGACCGCGAGATCGTGACCTGGCTGAAGTCGGACGCTTAACCGACTGCGCCACCCAGGCGCCCCAAGGCCAGATCTTTAAAAGATCCCAGTGCTAGGCTTCTGGCCATGTTCTTCAAAAAGCTGATCTGTTCTTATTAATGATACATCTATTTGTACCTCATGCCATAAAATTCCCCTTTTGTATGATGCGGTTTCTAGAGAGTAGATTTAAGAAAAAGAGAATGTTTAATATGCTACAGGTTTTGCTATAGCAACTACCAAGAAAATAGGCTCATTTTCTCTTGTTTGTGGGTCTTGGTCTCCCTGGGTTTTTTCCCCCCACTTAGGACGTCTCGTAATTGTTACATTCCATAATGTCACTATAGCTATAATGGAATAGTAAATATCCATGTCAGCAGAAATTTTACTGGGTATAATCTTTATCCTTCACATTTTGCAGTTGAGTTGTTTTAGCAAGTTACCTCTCCTCCTCCCCCACCTCCAGGTATGTCTTCTGTATCTATGGAAGGTGATAATCACAGAGATGCTAAATAGGAATTAACTGAAGGCCATTCTTGTTTTTGGCATACCCCATGATGGCTATCAATAGTTAGCAAATTGGGATGGTCATCAATAGTTCAGGTTTCTGTTGAGTGAACTCCGTGTGTTTTTAAGTTGATGTCCATCATATAATTCAGTGTATGGTTTCTTCGGAGATAATCCCTGGACATATAAAATTGCAATTGAGAATGTACCATGCCTCTAAAAACATGTTTAAAGACACATGTTTTCTGTCAAATCATTAACTAACAGCAACACTGCTCAAAATAATAATTGTATTTTAACATCCCAGGTTGTACACATAATTTAGTTAGGGACGCACATGGGAGGTTGTGCTTGGATAAATGCAGCTATTGTTTATAGTATAGTTTTCATATAATAACTTGTTTTGCCTTTAGAATATTAATATTACCTTGAGATTGTGGGCAATTATAGGTTGGTAGTCTATAATGCATTAACGAAATTCTTCCTGAAGTTTCTTCTGAAGTCATTTGCTTGGCATTTGGACTATAATTTTTCCAGAAATAAAAATGATACCTGTGATTATGTTAGTCCTCAAAAACCTATTTAACCCCTGTATGTTTGCAGTTAAGAATAAGAGACTGGAGATTAGGGGTTGTGGGAAGGAAAAGAAGCAAAAAGAAAAAAAATTGTGTGTGTGTGTGCGTGTGTGTGTTTAAATTACATTCTGGATTTTAGTGGTGCCTTGATGGCTCAGTTAGGCTCAGATCATGGCTCTGTGCTGGTAGTACAGAGCCTGCTTGGGATTCTCTCTCTCTTCTGTCTGCCCCTACCCTGCTCATGTGCTCTGTTTCTTTCTCTCCCAAATTAAATAAATAAACTTAAAAAAATAAACTACATTCTGGATTTTAAAAGCTAAGCCAATCATGAGTATAACCTTGTTTCTGTGAAAAAATGTAGATCCACATAGTGATGTGGGAACACAGAAACCTTGGAAAGAACAGCTTTCTCCCAGGCCCTTTAGTAGCTTTCGCACTTCTGGGGACCAGTGAGTGGGATTGTTTTCAAATGAAATCCTGGGTGGAATCATCAGACTTACAAATGATAAAGGGTATTTTTAAAAATATAAATGTAGTTTATAAGCTTATTTACAATCTTTGCTTATTATCAGGAAGACAGAGACACTTGTTTTCATGAACACAACATTTGAAAATAGGGGCTAAGGGTGGTGGCCTCAGTCTCCTGTCATCCTCAGCACCCAAATTTTGTTTGGTTGCACAGTGTTGTGATGGTTTTGGTTTGCAGTGATAAGTAGCGGCAACTGATAATGGTTGTTTTTTTTTTTTTTAACAGCTTGCCCTGCAATCTCCAGATACTCATCCATCAGTCTGATCCATATGATTAAAAGTGAAATAAGTTTCTGCTTTAAAGCTGAATAATTGACAGTATCTAATAAATCATTATACAGAAGTTGGGACAAACACCCAAAACTTACAATATTAAAGCACAATATAAAAATAACTTTTGACATGACCTCAACCTCATCTTTTGCCGCAGTCTGTCATGGACCTCAGAGTTCTTCCTTAAAGAGAGAACACGCCTCACACCTTCCTGCTTCTGCAGGCGTGCTCACACTGCCCCCATAGCACAGCACACCTTCACCATCTGCTCCTGGTAAACTCCATTGTCAAGACCTGTCTTATATGTTAGTGTCTCTGAAGTCCTTCCTTGACACTTCCTCCCCCCATCCCCCCCTTCCCAAAAGAGAACACAATTAATTGCTCCCTCTGTGTTTGTACAACTCAAGCCCTTGTTACATTGCAGTCTGTATCGCAGTTGCCTGTGCCCGTCTCCCCCTTAAGGCATGAGCTGTGTCTTAGCCACCTTTATAGCCATAGCACTCTTAACAGGTGTTCAATTAATATCGATATCGTTATTTACTAAATTGATTTTAAAGTCTTATAAAACTTTTTCCTGCTTTTAGCTTCTACTCACAGGATGTTTTTACTTGAGAAGGGACTTTGAATTTTCATTAAAGGAAACCCTTGTGGGGGCGCCTGGGTGGCTTGGTAGGTTAAGTGTCCAACTCTTGATTTTGGCTCAGGTCATGATCTTATGGTTCATGGGTTTGAGCTCCACGTCAGGCTCTGCACTGACAACCCGGAGCCTGCTTGGAATTCTCTTTTTCTTGCTCTCTCTCTGCCTCTCCCCTACTCGTGCTCGCTCTCTCTCTCTCTCTCTCTCTCTCTCTCTCACAAACAAACAAACTTTAAAGGAAACCCTGGTGTAAAAAGCTAAGTAAGAATTACAGACTCTTGGGAGTTTGAAGGTTCATACCAAGGTTGTATAATCTAGTTACAGTGTGTGAATCTCATTCCCAGTGGAAATGAAAGCTTCTTGAGGGCAGGAATTGTATTTTATTCTGTTTATAGATCTCCCCCAGCACCTAGCACTTATACTGTACTCAGTAAATAACATGCTGAAATAAGTTCCTTCAGCAAATTAGAGGACTGTGGCTATGTGACATCTCTCTGTCTAGCCTAATGGTTTGATTTCTCTGGTTGTTGGTGTTCTTTATTACAGGCTGTTAATATAGGGCTGATTTTTGTGGGACACTAGCTTATTGTCACAATTCATCTCCAAAACGTGCCGGAGAGAAGATGAGCTTTCCTCTTGACAGTATCAGTAGGGTAGTTAAGATTATAGCCAAATCCAAAATACAGTGGAGTGTTATTTGTTAGTTTAAGGTTTGTCCTTAATTGGGAATTCCTTCAGTTTCAATTTCTGTACAGTATGAATTTTTGTTAAAGAAGATATTTGAAAACTTCCTGACCTTTGCTATTTTTCAGGACTATTTTTCACCTCTGTGAATGTAGATAGATTTATATATTTTCTGTAACTAAAGTGTGCCTTATTAACATTTTCTAGTTGAACTTGGAAACATGACATCTTCAAGTCAGGTAGCTCTCTACCAAGAAAGCCAATTAAACACTTCATAAGAAGTTATCTTATGCAAGCTGACTTACCTGCATTCCCCGTGAGGTCTCTATTGTCTGCCATACAAGTCTGTATCAAACTTGATTATAGGCATTTTATGATCAAGGCACTGATGGAACCAAGACACAGCAGAGAAAACTCCTGTATACTTTAAGAAAAGGATAAAAGAGCCATTTCTTTTTCTGGCTCAATTAAAACCGTACTGATTGTCAAGTCCCATTGACCTAGTGGGTTGCCACTTTGCACGTATTACCATTACTGGCAGTCCCACTGTAATGTGGAACAGTCTTGCCACATCATCAACACATTTACTAAGATAGATAACAGCTAAGGTTCAGTGTTAACCTTTATTATCAGGCTGTATAAGAAACTGGCACCAAAATAGTATGGTATTGGCATAAAAACAGACAAATAGGCCAACAGAATAGTATCAGTAGCCCAGAAATAAACCAAATCGTATATGGTCAGCTAATATTTGACAGGAGAGCCAAGAATATTCCGTGAAGAAAAGACAGTCTCTTTAATAAATGGTGCTGGGATAATTGGATATTCATATGTAAAAGAAAAAACTAATATCTTACGCCACTCACAAAAATTGACCCAAAATGGATTAAAGACTTAAATGCAAGACCTGCATTCATGAAAATCCTAGAAGAAAACATGGAGCAAATCTCTTTGACACGGGTCTTGATAATGACAGCACAAGCAACAAAATGAAAACCAAGTGGACCTCCTTCAAACTAAGCTTCTGCACAGCAAAAGAAACCATCAACAAAGTGAAAAGACAATCTATGGAATGGGAAAAATACTTGCAAACCATATATCTGATAAGGGCTTAATATCCAAAATATATAAAGAACTCATACACTCAATAGCAAAAAAACAACCCAAATAAAAAAATTGGCAAAGGACCTGAATAGACATTATTTTCAAAGAAGATAGATGAGGCTCCACATCATCAGGGACATGCTAATTGAAAGCACAATGAAATACCATCTCATGCCTGTTTAAATGGCCATCACCAAAAAAGACAAGAGGTTACACATGCAGGTGAGGATGTGGAGGAAAGAGACCTTGTGTACCCTTGGTGGGATGGCAAATGGTGCAGCCACTGTGGAAAACAGTATGGAGGTTCCTTAAAAAATTAAATATAGAATAACCGTATGATCCAGCAACTCCACTTCTGGGAATACAAAGGAAATAAAAACACTATCTCAGAAAGATGTATACATCCCCATGTTCATAGCAGCATTCTTTATGATAGCCAAGACATGGAAACAGCCTAAGTGTTCATCAATGGATGAATGGAAAGAGAAGTTGTAATGTGATATGTATAGTATTCAGCCATAAAAAGAAGTCCTACCATTTGTGGCAACGTGGATAGGCCCTGAAGGCATAATGCCAGTAAGTGAGATAAGTCAGAGAAAGACAAATGCTGAAAGATCTTCCGTATATGTGGACTCTTTAAAAAACCCCAAATTTATAGAAAAAGAGATCAGACTTGTAGTTACCAGGGGTAGGGGAAGGGGAAACTAGAGGAAGGTGGTCAAAGCTACAAACTTCCGGTTACAAGATAAATACAATGTGATGACTACAGCCAACACTGCTTTGTGATAGCTGTTAAGAGGGTGGATCCTAAGAGTCCTCATCACAAGGAGAAAATGTTTTTCCCCCTTCTTTTCTTCTTTCCTTTTATTGTATCAATACAAGAAGATGCATGTTGGCTGAAGCTATTGAACTAACTATTGCACAACATATGTAAATCAAGCCATCATGCCGTATGCCTTAACCTT
Source organism: Panthera uncia (assembly GCF_023721935.1). Lineage (NCBI taxonomy): Eukaryota > Metazoa > Chordata > Mammalia > Carnivora > Felidae > Panthera > Panthera uncia. The sequence continues at coordinate 143,204,253 of NC_064816.1, read as the reverse complement.
CTTCAGTGATATGTCAGTTATTTCTCAATGAAACTGGGGGAATAAAAGAACTGGTTTGGTTTTTGCTTTGATTTATGAAAAGGTTGCCACATGAAGAGGATGTCACACAAAACAGCACCGTGGTGGCAGTGTTATTAGATGCAGTTGTCAGTATAGCAAATAATAACTAACTAATTAGGGTCATTATCTTCTTGCTACATTCTGTACTTTTGATGGGGGTGGGCCCTCTTAGCAGTACAGTATCTTCCCTGCTTTCACTTGGATTAGCATGTTTCTCCAAAGGTTTCCTGTTAACAGTAGTAGCAAGCAGTGTGATGCTGGTCGTCTGAGGGGATCATTAAGTAGTCGACTTGATGGTTCAGTTATCCCACAGTGACAGCATCCAGTAATTACCTATTGGTTTTGCCTCAGGGTGCACGTGCGTGCATACTCTCCTACACAAATAGATGGAAGGACTCAAATTCTAGCTCCTGAATATTTGCAATAGCTCCAAGTAGTAGCAGGTGGCTCTTCTAGAAAATGGCACCTATAGCTTCTTGCTCAAAAGGACTTTTGTCCCCAAGGAGCATAGTCATTACTTTGCCTTGGTTTTTTAGATTCAATGCACTTTGGTATGGCGGAGTATCTTTTATGCTGTAAACTTTCCTTCCCTTTGAAATCTTTGGTCTTTCCAGTTCCAGTGCGTCTTAATATGCAAGAAAGGCAGCTGTGTTTTCCTTTAAGCAAATATAATTGTGGGGGAAGGCGTCTCTGTTTATCCCATGGACAAATACATTATGGGTAATGCCAAATTAAAAAAAAAAAAAGCTTGGGACCCCAGAAAAAATACGTAAATCTTTTCAATTCTCTATAAAGCAGATAAGTGCTGCCCTTTATATGACTGCCTCCTGCAACTCGCATTTTCTTTAGAGCCAGCAGCTGTGGGGGACTAGGGACAAACACAGGCACAGGAGAAGTGGCCACCTTTCCTTCAGTTCCCACGTATAGACAGAGACGCACTGTGTCTTTTCTGGCTTCTGTCCATTTTTCAGGCAGCCACATTTCTAGTCATTGGAACCTACCTCCATTTGGGTATTCCAGATTATTTTCAAGGTCTTTACGTGCCATTTACCAAGTGAACTTTTGGCAAGGTTTTGCCATTCTCTGATCTTCTGTTGACTTCCTTATCCAGAGAGATCCTTCGTGCAAGTGTGGGAGATGATCCTCTCTTAATCTATAGAACGAAAGAATACAGGCAGAAGCATATATGAGTTACTCTTGGGAGCGGAATGTGGCCCTGGCCCAAGCAGGCTGCATCTAATAGCTTCTTGTTGCCTGGAAGGCTTCTGTTCCTGGATGGCCTGGAGCGATCAGGCAGGCCCCTATCATAAAGCAGGAAGCACAGCAGCAGCTGGGGAGAATCACATTTGGCCCACAACGGCAGGCAGGAAGACTGTGCCCAGGAAGTCCTGCTCTCTGAGGTGGAGGGAGCCAAATTATGAAGGTTGGATGTGAGGTGGTGTCATTAAGGGCTTTCTGGAGAGAGAGAGACCAATTATATTAGAAGCCAAATGAACGAGTGTGTTAATGTATGGGGAAGGTATTCCTAAAATGATTGTGCAGGGTAATCTAGTGACTGTTATGAAACTTTCTTTTAAATGCACACTTTTAAAAAGTGTAAATGCTGATTCTGAACCTCATATCAACCTTAAAAATAAGCACAGTTAAGATCCAGCTTAAACATTAATAGGGGCCTGCCAAGCCCAGGTGATTTTTTCCTGGCTTTGCTCACCTTTTAGAGGGATGTGGAATGAGTCAGAAAGGGGTATTATCTGGTCTCTTGCTTACTTTCAGATGCCTTGGATTCTGTATGGCAAAGTGTTCACTGGAAGAAAGCTGGGGCTCTTGTGAATTTCAACGTCACGAACTATTCAGCCTTAACTTCAGGTCCTAGGAGAGTGCAACACCAAGAGAGTCAAGCCCAGTGCTAGAGCTAGAGCACTGGGGCAAACTTCCACGTCAGGGAACACAACTAAAGTTGGTTTCAGGCACCAGCCCCAGCTGATTGTAGTGAACTCCCTACAGCATTTTGTTGAGAAGGACTCTGAGGCTGCGACAAGGCTCAGCCTGGATTGATTAGTGATGTCTGTCTTTGGCATAAGCATTGAGAGAGTTTTTCCTCCCCCCCCCCAACCCCTTTAGAAGCACAGATGTAAATCTGTTTGCTGCCTGATTGACAGCGCCTAAACTAGAAATAGGAAAAATGAGGGGAGGGAAAGGGGGAGGAAGGAAAAAAGACTGCAGTTTTAATATCTTCTCTCAAAAAAAAAAATTGTTTCTCCCTTTGTTCTTTTTTCACCTTTTCTCCTACCGGCAGGTTTAGTGAAATGAAATACCACACGGCAGGACTCCCTTTTGCTGTCTCTTGTCCTGATGTGGCTTCTAGTAGGAGAGCCCATTTCTTTTGCCCCACTTCAGCTACCTGAGCACCAGCGGAGCTGTGACAAGCATTTGCAGGGACCTAAGAAATAAGCAGGGTACAAACAACTGTTGGTCAAATGTCCGTCGCGTGGAGTCATATCAGCCGTTTTCTTCATAATAAATAAGATAATATATTAACACTCCACTTTGATTAGCATTTGTAATGCATGCGAAGATATTAGCCTTCAGTGCATTTCTGAAAATAGTGTCTCATGGGCAAAAGCCTTAATTTTCAAGTAGGGAAATAAGACTTCAATCAAGTGACCTCTTTCCTAAATATTGGAAGTGGTGAAGCTCTATCTGTTAAATGATTCTTCCCTCAGTCTAAATATTGACACTTATTGCCAGTATTGGAGATCTCAAACTGGTAAAAATCTATGGTATTTGGTAGAAATTAATACTATACTTGATTTATCATCGTGTCAATAAAAGACCTCAGGGCTTTATTTCACTGTGACTGTGAATAACTTATCTAATTGTTTTATCCAGTTTGGATAGCCAAACCAGCTACTCAGACCTGAAACTGAAGTTATAATCCAGAGCAGTACTTAAGATTTTCCTCTTTCAGGACTCTTCAGTCCTAACTCCAGCTGGAGTTGCTGGCCACAGTCAGACGGCTTTTGACAGTTTACATTGACCAATTAGGCAGATATGTCCAAAATTTCTACTTCATGGCATGCTGTATCACCATAGCCATTATATTCTTACCATGATATGAAATGATATATATAGCACATCAGTTTTATAAGCTTTTAACATCATAAGTTAGTCGTGTGCAATTAATTTCTGAGCATTAATCAATCCAGAGTTGTCTGTTGTGTTTTTTGTTTTTTGTTTTTTGTTTTTTTTAACGTGTAGGGATCCAAGTGTCTCATTTATCCTTCACAAGGGCTACACATTCCGGCACGGGGAAGACCATTTCTGATTTCTGATCTGGGCTTTCTTTGCATCCAGTATTATAGAAAAGAGAACTTATCTGTCCATCCTTTCCCCCATCCCTGCTTATTGGACTGTGCTGTCACTGCCTGTCAATGCTGTCACTGCCTGTCAATTTCAAAGCGTTTGAAAATGAAATCATCGTTAGTACCCTCCTATTTCTCCCTGTTCCCGAGTGCCCTTTGGTAGTTAAAGTTTTTGAGGGTGGGGTGGAGGAACAGATCTCACAGCATGAATAAACTGAAAAGTTATCCAACATTTTTAATTAACACTGGCACTTCTCAGCTTCCCGCTGAGGACTGCCAGCTTGACTTTACAAAATGACATTTATGACACTAAAGATACAGAAACTCACTGAAAGAGGCTGAAAACCAGTTTCTGGCCTCTTTGAATACTGGTTTCATGGTAATAGAACTGTAGCTGTGTGGCGTTGATTATTCTTGAAATGCCCAACTTGTTTTAGACACGCTTTTGCTACTATTAAAGTAAATTAAAGCAGTGTGCCATCGATTCCGTTGAGTTCCCCCTCACTGCCTAGTCACAAGTAGCAGCCCCACCACCAGCAGTGGGCAAATCTGTGCCAAGTGTAATTACTTCAAATACAATTCCATTTATTCAAAGGGAGGGCTGTTGCTCCCTGTGAGAACTTAGTTGAGAAAAGAAAAGATATATAGGTTTATGTTAATTATATACCCCGTGCCGGAGGTTTGATTTTAACACAAGTGCAGCTTTTTAATCCCTTTATCAAAATACGTGCAGGAACCTTATTTTACCACGACCTGAACACTTTGTGCTCACCTTCAAGTTGTGTGAACAGTTAGCAGCTCTCCCATGGATTGTATTCTAAAACTTGTTTTTAAGTTAGTCTTTTGAAAGTGGAAAGTTGTTTTCCTTTGGAAATAAGGTGGTAACTAAGAGGTTCCCAGAATAACTTACCGATGTTTAAATGATTATACTTAATCATTTCGAAGTCAAATGATAATTTGACATTCATATTATTATGAAGTATCATAATGATACTTCATATTTACTAAAAGCATACTATGTGCCAGGCTTTGCACTGAGTGCTTAAACATTATCTTACTCATCTCTACAGTAATCTTAAATAGGGGAAACAATGAAAAAGTCACATCTTAGAGAGATTAAGCACTTTATCCAAGCTTCATAGCAGGTAGAAGGTGGTGCCCGGATATGGACGTAATGTGTCTTAGATACCAGATCCTGTATTAACCATCACCACAAACAGCTAAAATCTAAGCAGTAACTGTAATATGGAACCTAACTTTGGGTATACTACTTTATTGGAAAGCTCATTCTTAATTCCAGTTTGGATGTTGGGAACATTGGTCTCCCCGGCACAGTTTGGCCACTCTTCCTCACATGTCCACCTTATCCCCCCCCCCCACACACACAATGGCTAACACGGTGGCAGTGAGGAGCAGGGAGGGTGCCCAGTGGCTGCATGGTGGTTGGCAGTGCTGTGCTAGGCACGGGGACCCACGGTGGTAGACTAAACCGATGTGATCCCTGCTCTCTTGCAGCTTGTAGTCTAATGGGAAGAATGACTAGTCACTCAGATAACTTGACTGCCAAGCACTGAGAGAGCACATTGTGTGGGGATGGACTGTGAGAGATCAGGCTCAGACCTGAAAGCTAAAGTAGCAGGCTTTAGGGGGAACACAAAGGAAGGGCGTTTAGGCAGCAAGACCAGCCTGTATTAAGACCCTGAGCAAGGAGCTTGGCTCACTGGGGTCCTGAAAGCATGTAGGAAAGCATAGTGGGCAGAGTTGAGGCTGGAGATAGAGGCACCTACAAAGGTCATAAGTAGTATTTTAAAGTTTATCCCAAGAGCTGGAAGATGTATTTGAAGGATTTGAGTTATAACCTGGAAATCAAGAGTTTATTTTTTTTTTGTTAAATTTTTTTTTTTGTTAAATTTTTTTTAATGTTTGTTTATTTCTGAGGCAGAGAGAGACAGAGCATGAGTGGGGGAGGATCAGAGAGAGAGGGAGACACAGAATCAGAAGCAGGCTCCATGTTTCAGATTCTGTCTCCCTCTCTCTCTGACCCTCCCCTGTTCATGCTCTGTCTCTGTTTCAAAAATAAATAAACGTTAAAAAAAAAAAAAAAAAGAAAAAGAAGCAGGCTCCAGGCTCCAAGCTGGCAAAACAGAGCCCGACGCGGGGCTCGAACTCACAAACCGTGAGATCATGACCTGAGCTCAACCGACTGAGCCACCCAGGCGCCCCTGGAAGTCAAGAGTTTAAAAAGGGTCACTCCAGTTGTGTTGTTGATAATGAACAGCAGTAGAGATTGGGGGGATGGGGGCGCAGAATGGAAACCAAGTGACTACTTAAGAGATTTTTGGGATTCATTGTTCTTGAACTAGAATAATGGCAGTGAAAATGGACAGAAAAGTAGGTCGATTCTAGATCCTATTTTAGAAGTTGAATTGACAAGACCTGGGGACAGATTGTATATCGGGAGACTCCTCCCTGAATTTGGACGGTCCATTTGCTGAGATGGGGAAGAAAGAACAAACTGGGTGTAGAGCAGGGAATTAAAAGTTCAACTTTAATCATGCAACGCTTGCAAAACCTTCAGTGTAAATAGTAGTAGGCAGTTGCCTGTAAGTAGGGAGGGCTAGAGATACAAATTTGATTGCTGTCAGCACACAAGTGGCATTAAAGCCATGAGAATGGTTGAGATAATGGTGGAGAGAGTATAAAGAGAGAAGAGCAGAGAGAAACATCCAAAATATGATCCTGAGGAACTCCTGTATTTTAGAGATTAGTTAAAAGAAAATGGCCAGTGAGCTAGGAGGAAAGGCAGGAAAGCACAGTGTTTCTAGAAGCCAAGAAACTCCTTTCAAGAAAAGGGAGTAATTTATATGAACCAGTCCGAGCGAGTGTTCCTATATGATGTGTACAAAGAATCATTGGGTTTGGCCATTTTGGTGTGAATCAGAGAGAATGAATGGAAGGTAGGGCAGTGGAGGTGGTTGTGGTAAGCATAGTATTTCCCAGAACTCTGCTTTCAACAATAGGATAGTCATTAGCCACGTGTAACTGTTTAGATTTAAGTTTATTAAAATTAAGTAAAATTTAATGCATTACCTGTGCATTAGTCACATTTCAGGTACACATGAGCACCATGTAGCTGTGACCAGACATGACCACTGTGTTGGACTGTATAGGTATAAGACATTTCCATCATCACAAAAAGTTCTGTTGGATAGCACTGTTGTAGAGACTGTTGGATTTCTAGTGACAATGATATAGTCAAGAAAGATTGAAGATAGGAGGTGGAAGAAATCCCACTAGAAAAGAGGGTAGGGGAAAGGTAAGAACTGGATCCACGTGTAGGAAATGCCTTTGTTTTTCTAGAAGAAGGATCTCTTCCTCCAAAGTAACACCTGAAAAGGTACAGATCCAACTTTTACCCTGGGAAGATAAAGGAGTTCTCCCTTGGTTTCAGTTTTTCACAGCAAAACATAGAAAAATGGCCAAGTGTGAAAGAGGAAGGAAAGGGGTGAGATTTGGGGGAGAGGTTGGAGATGGGATGAAATGATCATTGTAAAGGGGACAAAAGTGAATTTACCTCAGAAGTGTGAAAACATGGCAGGCAGAATTTAGTGTCTGCTTATGAATTTATAATGACTCGAGTTTCCCTGGTTTGTGTGATTTTTCTCCAAAACACTCAACTGGAGAGCTGTATTAAGGGGCATTCGTAAGGCAGACGTTCATAGATTGAGGCTGTGTGTAATGGCTTAGATTAATACTGCTGAATTGGAACCCTTAGGGAGATGTAAAACTAATGGAGCTCAGCATGGTGAATCCAATCCAGGACATGAATTGAGAAATGCATTGTTTAGTCCTGCAGTAATACATCATTATCCCTTTATATAGGAATCATTGAGATTCCACCTCTGAAATACTCATGTATGAGGCTCATCAGAATCATTTGGAGAATTTGTATAGCAAGCTGTTGTTTTTCTGTACTTCATGGTTGGTCTTGTTAATTTAGGTCTCAGCAGCAGCCTAGAATGTTAAGCCAATTTGCTAAATCTTGCCTGCCCTCTGAAAAATGCTTAAATCCATTTATGTAACACAAGGAGTTGAGGTTATATGATGTGTTAGAATTTAATGCCTTCTTATGGCATCAGCACTGAATATTTTAGTTAATCAGAACCAAAAAAAGGAAACATGTTAGAATTTTTAAATTAAAGAGTAATTGTGTTGGTGTTTCATAGGTGTGCGTGTAGTACAGTGTAATTATACGTACCATATAAACTTTTCACTTTCATTAGCTATAAAATGCTTTGGAGGTGTGTCCCTCATTTATGAACTATTAAGTAGGGAAATATTAGTTACTTGAATTTATAATGTATTTTTCTTTTAAAACTTGGTAAGTCATGTTACCATGTGTGATTAGTTGTGCTTAATGCTAGAGATGAAGTGGATTATCAGCAACTTGACTTCCAAGTTCTTTCTTTTCCCTACCAGTTACATTAAATAATTCGTTTCCCAAATACCCATTTTTTCTCATTTCTGGGACTTTCACGGAATTAAGAGGTTAATGTTTATAGTACTGAGTTTCAGAGATGTAAGGCACCGTGTATAACATCTTGAGCACTTGTTTTTAAGCCTCTGTGTTCCAACCCTTTGAAATGGATTTTAGTTCCTATGGAAGCTTATCACTGTGGTAGATAGTGCCCTTACCCACAAGTGAGAAATTGAATCAAGTCAGAATGATTGTATAATTTTATAACATGGCTTGGAAAGTGCACATTAGGAATATGTATATTTGTGCTCTTTAGCTGTTGTACTGGTTCCTATTTGATTGTGTTTGGAAACAACCTTGTAGATGTCACCATCTGTCCTTCACGTTGAGGCCAGAATAGGTAAATAGTGGTTTAGTAGAGGTTTCAGTGGGTTCTCTTTCTCCCAGTACCACAAGTAGTAGCTTATTGAGGAGGCAAGGAACATGAGAACTATTTTCTAAGTAAAATTAGTTACGGGAGATGGAGAAGAAGGAAGAGTCCTGATTGTCTCCTCTGAAAGGTTTGTGTATGCAAGTATGCATGTGTTGGAATTCATGATGTTGAGCTTGAAGAGGAGGCAGCTGAGGGCAGAGAGACTATTCAGAGGATAGTGATCATAGTCTGTGCATGAACTGTTAGCCTAGGGTACTGTTAGGGCGAACTGAGCAATGGTTGAAAGTGAAAGACTTTTCAAAGGAAGAACTAACAACCTCAGTGACTTCTTGACTATAAAGTATTAAGAGCACAAAAGAGCAACAATTTAATGCCTACTAAAAAGTTAATGGTATTGCTATTGGTGAAAAAATGGAAGGAAAATCTCGTTTGGATGAGAAACTGGAAATCGAATAAATTGGACATACCCATTTAATGCTTAGTCTAAAGGTTTTCAAGTTGGAAGGACTGTAAGAGGACCACCAGATCTAGTCCCTGGCTTCAGGTGGGGAAGATTACTGTCTGTGTATTTTATAAAGAACTGATGCCCAAAGAAACCAAAGCTCACACATCTACTAACTGAAGGAGAGCAACTAGAAAACCCTTTCTGTCACACACACAGCAGTAGCACTCCCAGAGGGGGAAGGGTAACTTGCCCTGGAATTAGAAGAACAGCAGGGCAAAGACCTGAGCTTTGGGGATTATGCACAATTAAGAGAAGAAGGAGATGGGGAAAGAGCAGTGAAAAAGGTAAAGAAGGGAGCAGCCTCCCTGACAAGGATTTCGTGGATGGAGACAGTTTCTAGGCTTTCCAAACACTCATGTTACATTTTACTGCCAGCACTTTGCCCTGTGACTTAAAATAATTGGGCAGTTTCTCTGTCCTTTTTTCTCACAAAGTTGCTGAGATATTAAACCAGAAGGGCTGTGCTGCAGGCTGACATGTGTGAAGGCATTTTTGAATTATTTTCCGGTTTACATTTTTGTCTTTGTGTAGAGTTGGCATGTGCGGTTTCACATCCGGTGTCTTGGTGTTGTCTTTAAGTTTCCAGTCACTTCTATGTTAAGTGCTACAGATCTCACAGAAACAGGTTTGGGTGCTTAGGCATCTGGAAGGAAAGCAACCTTCCTTTTAGCAATTTCCAGGGCATTCAAAGTATCTTTAGATAATACGGCATTGTAATCTTTTAAATCAATTATTTATTGATAAGCAACAACATATGCCTCTAGTAGAAGATTTAAATGTCAGATGCAAAAGTAGCCCTCTTCCTTAAGTCCATAACCTCCTATCCCAGTCCTCTCCTTTGAAGCAACTCCTGTTGCCAATCGTATGTATATTTTTTCATACACCTTATGCATATATCAGCATATACACGTTACATGATTTTAAATTGAACCTGAGTACATCATGAATTAATGGAGAGTTATAGTTGACCAACATCCATAAACTCCTGTTTTTCAAATATATTTTATGCCAAGCTTTCTCCATCTTCCATTAATCACCCATTAATTTCAGTGTATGTGTATTCTGGAGAGCAAGAAGGGACTCATAATGAACATACTAGACACAGCGTGAGCGTGAAGACAAGACCAGTAAATGCACTAATATATCCCTGACTTCAATGCATTTACTTTATGCATAAAAGAATGAGCTGTGGTGGGAAGTACAGTGTGGAGTGGGGGTACAAGAGGGTCTCTGGCCTATCCCTTGTTCTTGTCAGCGTCTCTTTGGATGGAATCCCTGGAGTCCCATCTCCGCCCTTCTGCCACCAGCACTTAGTGGCACTTTGAGGAGGAGAAGCCCTCTCATGTCCTGCTCTCTTTTGTACAAGATTTCCCGTTCCTGCCACATGATTCTGTTAGCTTTTGAGGTTTCTCAGCAAACAGATGATTGCCTTCTCCTCCTGCATCTCACCAACCTCATGTTTTGTATTCTTTACAGTGGACTTCATGCTTTAACCGGGAAATCTGTGTTTCTCCTTGATCATACCATGTCTGCAGGGACCATGCCCTCCATTCTTCCCTTCTTGCTTTTCTCTAAAGGACTGTTGAAAACCTCTTTCTTCACACAGCCTTCCCTATTTACTAACTTCTGAGCACACGTTCACTCATTACTGTACTTGGTGGGAATTCCTTCATCTGCTTACAGAACATGTTCCTGTTGAAAGTGCTGGGCTTTCTGATCTGTTTGTAAATTTCCGTATGACTCTTTGGAAGAAACAGTTGATTAGTGACATCACTGCCTTTCCTTCTTCCACTTTTCTGTCTGGAGTTCCTTTCCATTCCTTCTTTTACCTGCCTAAGGCTTCCCTACTGTTTAAGGCCCTACTGAAATCCTTTCATCTCATCTAAGACCTTCTCCAGATCTCCAGCCCGGTGGAATCCTCCCCTTTCATATTTTTCCCTTTTTCCTGTTGCCAATTGTACCCTATTGAAGTAGCTCCTGTGGGATGGATGTCTCTCCCCCCGCCATACACACACATAGTTTCTGCTGTGTATGTAACATGCACCCAGTAAGGGATATTGAACTGACCTAACCCCACTGCCTCCATTTCTCTAACTGCCTGTTAGTCTGTTACTGAAATTGTTTCTCCAAATTGCTAAGGATCAAATGCCATGACCTTTAATCGGTCTTATTCTTGTTGACTGCCTTCTCTCTCATGAAACTCTGTCCTCCCTGGCCTGGGACACTGCGCTCCACTGGCTCTTCCCTCTACTCTCAGCTTTGTGGCCGGCCCACCCCCTTCCCTGTCACTTCCCCAGGCCGCTGCCCCGCAGCGCCCCCTGTGGGTTGCTCAGGGATTTCCCATCTGCGCATGCAGCCCTGCCCCGTGCTGAGCTCCAGCTCCACGCTGTGGATCATGGTGGCTCCTTTCCAGCTGTGGTTCCTGATGCCCTTGAGCAATTTCATTCTTTAAAGACTCAGGCCTAAACCCTGTGTGTGCCACTCCGTCTTTCCTCCTCTTAAATCCGTGTCTGGTACGTTATCTCATCCTTCCATTCCTGCTTTCCAGGGCTGCTGTTCTTGCCTGTTTTATACCTGGGGACTGCTCTGCTGGCGTCCCAGCCTAGACTGCTCCCTCTGCCGCCCATGTGGTTTATTCAGATCAGTTCAGCCTCTCCATGGTGGCACTTTTATAACTTCACTCTCTCATCTGGACAGGCTGGTGGCTTGCCATCGCCTGCGGAGTAGACTGTAAGCACACTGTCTTTTATAGGAAGTCTGTCCCAGCCCCTGCCCCTTCCTTTGCAGCATTGCCTCCAGCCTAAGTCCGCTGAACCTGAGCCGGGACCCACACGTACCCTCTCAACTGTCCTCTGTCTTCTTGCAGTCCCAGCCTTCACTCAGGGGTCTTTTACCCCCTCTCCTTTTCTCTGGAAAAGGCACCCAGACTCTCCTCCTGCCTCCCTCAACTGGGAGCAATCACTGCCTCCTGAGAACAGTGTGGCACCTACCGCTGTACTGTTTCCTTGGCACCTTTATTGCCTTGTGCTGCCTATGACTTCTGCAAGTGTGTGTCTTTCATGTGTGTGTTTTTCTCTCTCCTTTTGTTTCTGCACACCCTTTAGGACTCTCTTCACAACGTATACATGGTGGCCACCAGTATGATGCCCATGTGGCTTTTTTCTGCCTGGCTGCCTGGTGTCCCTGGAGATTTGCTGGCATGGCCTGTTGCACCCGTTTAGGGATTTCCTGCTTCTGGTGGCAGTGCTTAAGCATCCAGCCCTTCAAGTCCTCAAAGGAGTGGAGACCCAACAACAGGCTAATCTCTACCTCCTTCATCCCTGCTATTCCCTCCACTCATTTCTAGCACCCTGATACTTAGAGGACAAGTCAGTAGGGATGACTTTTTTCTTCACTTGTCACTAAAATAAACACATCTGCAATTCTTTCAGTTAAGAGAGCCAGACACATTCCTTCCTGGGTGTATCTGCCAGTTGGATCTTGCTTTCAAAACGTGGTGGAAGAAGGAGCATCACCTCAAGTAATGCGGTGCACCGTGTCACTACAGACCTCTTGGTCTTAACGTACTTGTCTTAGGATGTGCCACAGTCCTCACTGAGCTGTGTGACAGTTGTGAAATTTTTAGAACGAAGCTGTTCCTGACTTATCTTAGTATTAAACGTTCACCTGTGATCACAGCTGGGAAGATGTGGGGATAGTGGAACGTATTTTTATGCTTAGGTGACTCAAATGGGATTTCACCAAACTTCTCACTGCCTAAGCACCCCCTCAGCTGAGGAGCCTAAGAAATCCATCCCAACAGGTAATTCTTTTTGAAAACTTGTAAGTGCCTAAAAATAGGAGCTTAACATGAATATGTGTGCTCAACCATATTTCTGTATAGGCTCCTGGTACCATACTACTCGATTGGAAGATTCTGTGATTCTGTGCTATTATAATAGATTTCATTGATGAAAATGATATTATAAGGCCTCTGAAATCTATATTTCTCCAAATATGGAGGGATTATCTCTGGGAGGTTGTATGCAGTGTTTCATTACATTTGCTTGGAAAGACCTAGGTTCATTGCAAGTATACTCTGTCTTGCCAGGACTGGTGCCCTGCTCCTTGGCTGTACTGGGGATGGCCACACTGGCTATATCCAGTCCTTCCTCTTCTGGACTCGAGGACTCTCTACAGGAAGGATGGGTAATGAAGGGAAGTGTAATATTCCTTCCACAATTTGCAATGAAAGTTGTCTTGGAAAACAACTGCCACAGTTGGCTTCAGCCCCGTGGCCTAGAATGTGCAGCCTCCCCTTTCCCATGGGCTGGTTGGGATGCTCAGTCAGACCCTCTGTTTTTGTCTCCACTGAAACTCATCTGGCCCCTAATGTCTTCCCTTTCTCCTCCATGATTTCCCTGTAATTCTGGTGTGTTCTTTTGCTTTCTCGTATCTTTTTACTTTCCCCATATTATCCCCACCCCTCCTCTCTCACTCCTAACTCCAAATTTGGGCATTGATCCAGGACCCAGTTGTTCAGTTTGCTCCTCCTTGGCCCTATCAAGTAATAAAGCAACAGAGTGATTACAAAAAGCATTCTCAAGTAGCGAAAACATTGAAGGCTGAAGAGTAATTTTAGCATCAGTTGAGAGTTACCACCAGAGCCCTCCTACTAAGACAGCAACTGGGAGCTTTTCTCAACATTTGTTTATTGTTGGTAGGTCTAAAACTCTGTCCTGGCCTCTGATTATTTCCTTGTGGATTCCTACTTGACTCAAAGAGTTTATAAGCTCTAACTATACACAACTACTTCCACCCCTCCAAACCAAGCCTGTGTTAGCAGATGTCATGAACGCAAGTACCAAGCTTTCCTCTGTGGAAAGCAGAGGAGTTCAAAAGGCTTGGAGTCACCAGGTTATGGGTGTATTCATATCCCCAAGTTCAGAGGAGGTCTCTCCTCTCCATTTCTGTCTCTATAGTCTGCATACACTGTGCAGATCTTCCAGCAGGCTTGAAAGTTACTTTGAGGAAATCATAAAATCTATTCTTGTTTCCTGTTCACTAGTGATAGATGTCCTCATGTCTCCAATACTGTATGTTCCATTTCTGTCATATCCAAAACTAAATCTCTGGATTTGCTTAGCACTAAGTTTACAAATGTATTATCTCTTGATCTCATTATAAGACCTTATACACACTTTTGTCTCTCCCCCCCCCCCCATTCGAGCCATCTGAAGGCAAATATCATATCTTATTCAGCACCTGTCATAGTGAATGGCATGTGATGAATGCTTAATAATATTTGTTGTTAGAGTAAAAGAATGGATGAAAGAATGAATGAATGAACCAGCCAACCTTCATATCTTCCATTCTTAGACCAATGTTAGTGAACATTTCAAAATAACAGGATAGGAGAAATACAAACCATTCACAAAGTCTGGGTCGGGTGGGGCAAAATAAGCTAACTTGTGTTGGCGTAAGTTCGATATATTATATATATATATATATATATATATACACACACACATATTTAAAGTAAAAGAAATGCAGGGGTGATGTATTGTGTATGCTCAAGATTAACATTTTGTAAGTTGTCTAATTAAACAGCTGTTTTATCAAGTCAGGTGAGAGTAAATGCCATGCTTTTCTTTAGTAGTACTCATAGTAGTATTCCTTATTAATACTAATACTTTTCTTCACCTTGACACCTTATGAAAATATTTCAAATAAAAGTAATTTGGTGTATTGAGGTGGCCTTGGTCTCACATTGATGTATCCTTGGGAGATTGAAATTTAATGTTGGGCCCTGGACAGCTCTGCATTCCATGGCTTGTAGGTCTTTTGAAGGGACTAAGAATGCTTCTGCAAATATTACAGTTCCTATAACCAAGGGCCACTTCTATGAGCTGTGATTCTGTTTTTAGTGCTGTGTGCATGCAGCAGGTGATGTTTCTACTCAGGATACTTGTATAAACTGCTGCTGTCTCGGGCATATTAAAGCACAGAGCTGCATGGTTAACCCACTAGAGTCCCTGTTTTTATTACCGCATTATTAGTGGGCATTTATTAAGCAATAACAATATTCCAAGCATCGTTAAGAAAGAAAGGGAGAGAGGGAAGGGATGGCTTATAGGTCTTTAAATTAAGGGTCACTCAGACTAAAGTGCAGTATTTAGCTGTAGAATTTCACCTAATGAGAAGAACTGTGTGAGTTTGAGAAAACATCTCCTGAGTACATGATTGTTCTAAAGAAAGTGTGACCGGAAGTTGATTTGGGGTCTTTCCAGGTTGAGTTAATGTTGGCATCATTTATGTTCTTTGTCCCTATAATTATTGTCTCATGTTTCAGGTATCTTTTATGTAAGTAAGAAGTGTTTTATCTTTTTAGAGATGTAAGCCTTGCTGCACATAGCCCAGATGTATCAAGGGTACCATGCTATGGTAGAAAATTCAAATTAGCCAACTGATTGTTTTTCTCTGCCTCATACCTGATACCTGACTTCACAAATCTTTTGAACCGAATAAATAACTATTTCTTGTCCAAGGCATTATTACCTGGAGAAATTTTCTGGAAAAGTTTTTTACTAACATTAAGTTGCCATTGGTCTCTCTAGATCACCAGATTTTAAGAAACTATTTATAAAACAAAAGGGTTCAGGCCTTTATTCTTTGGAGATGTGGCAGAAGATGGCCCCATTTTTCTAAATCCAGACCCTCGTGGGGTGAGTCTCTGTAGTAGGATCTCACTCAGCGAATGGTGAAGTTGGCAAGATGCCATGTCATTCTCCCTGCAGAGTAGAGTAGTAGCAACCTGCTCAGGAAAACAAAACCAGACATCTGGGAGTCCCATACTGTCAGAGTGGTTTTTGTCCACTGAGCACCATGAGAAGAGAGAGCAGTCAGCCCCCACCAGCTTTCATGTGGTCACATGGGAAGTTCCCACTCTCCTCCTAGGTTTGCCCTCATGTCCCCATCATTTCCAAGTACTCAGTATTACTGGATGAGGAAGCAAAATATATTGCAAAATTGGAAAGCTTTTCACTCACCTAATATTCTGCTGTGTTTGTGTTCATCTGCTTAGGGTTTGTGGGGCCTATTGGTCAAAGAACAGTGAACCTGTGTATGTAGAACATTGTATTATCTTATCTCAGATAGGTGACCACAGGTCCTATCTGTGTATTTTTCCTAGCATTAGGCCTTTTACTTGGGATGCTGAAATCTGGGGTAAGACTGGCAATATTTTCCCCTCTCTCCTTGCAGACAGGTCACCTTCCTCCTATGGATCCAGATTACTGAGTTGTGATACTGGCATCTTTCCCCCAAATCAACCATAGATTAAAATTAAGAATTAAGTATTAAAATATTTTCAGATAGATGTTGCTCTTTCAAGCCTTTGGGTATATAGGATAGAATTCTGTAAATTCTGTTGTAGCTGTAGCCACGCTGGGTTTTTCTTTCACAACACCCAGTTAAATCTGTTGGTTGAATGGTATGGCACTCATTATGGGCAATGAGCACTGTCAGCTTGATTGGTTCATTGAACCCCTGGTTGAACCCAGGTTGACCTGGGGTAGTCAAGGTCAGGGGTCCCTCCTCTGATAACAGAGGAGGCCTCTTGGCATTTTTTGTGTTGTGAGGATAGACAACATCATAGCTAATAACATTCATCATTTTACAAACTAAATGTAAAAAAAGTTTTCTGCTTTTATTTCATTTTATTTTTCAAATTTTATAGCAAAGTGTATATGGAGACAAATTGAAACAAAGAAAGTAGGCAGCTTTGGGAGATGTTTGGCCTCTAAAGTGTAATTGTGGAAATTTGATTACAGCCCAGGTAGAAGCTTCATTAATAAAGATGGTTAGCAGCTAGTAAGAATGGAAAGCTTAGGGGTGCCTGGGTGGCTCAGTTGGTTAAGCATCTGACTTTGGCTCAGGTCATGATCTCACAGTTCGTGGGTTTGAGCCCTGCGTCGGGCTCTGTGCTGACAGCTCGGAGCCTGGAGCCTGCTTCAGATTCTGTGTCTCCCTCTCTCTCTCTGCGCCTTCCCCGCTCATGCTGTGTCTCTCTCTATCTCAAAAATAAATATAAACATTAAAAAAAAAAGAATGGAAAGCTTGGAGTTGTCTTTCAGATTTTGCATAGTTAGAGGCTGTTTACATTTTATTCTAAAAACTATTATTAGGATATTGTAATTTAAGGTAAAATTAAAATGAAAAAGATCTATTTGATAACACATTTGAGTTAATACTTTCTGCTTTGCTGCTGCATTTTATGATAGCTTTATTATAAATGATAAGTGGATTATTTCATGTTTTAAACTATTGGCAATGTACTTGATAGCTTTAGTTTTGTGTCATAAAACCAGAAATCCTGACTCCTGGGCTTAACATCTAATGATATGTTTAATACAGAATAAAATTACCATTTTTGCATTATGCCATAGGAATTAGAGCTAAAGATTTGATTCCATGGCTGTATTGTGTGCCTGCTTTTAATGTGGTAGATACTGTTTTATTAGACCACCAGATCCCATGAAGGATGCAGTCACAACCTGTTAAAAAAAAAAATCAGAATTCTTTTAGCACCATCCATTTCATACCCATCCATCTACCTATCCATTCCTTCCCTTCCTTCCCTCCTTCTCTCTCTCCATTCCCTCTCTCTCTGTACTTACTGGTCCAGATACAGGGAAAGGATCCTTTTTCATGCACCTGCACTCATAACGAACAATTTCTGTGCTCCTGAGAGCTTTAGGAATTTGTGGCTGCTGATTGTCATGACATGACTCCTTTAGCCTTCTGGTAGAGTGGTATGAGGAGATCTATCTCCATGTTTTCCTCCGTCTCTGAAGTTACCTTCTTATCCTTGCCATTTATATTAGCAGAACTAAAAAGATGGGTAAGTAGTTTCCTCGAAATGTAAAGCTCAGACCCACATCAAAGAAGTTTCTCAGACATGAAAGTAGACACAGCAGCAGTGAAGTCTGCAGATAGCTCTAAAACAGGTGGCCAGGTGTCAGCGTGTCACAGATGAAGAGGAGAGCTGAGTACCGCTTATCTCAGCTTCATTTTTACCAAAATGTTTTTATTTGTCTTTGACCCTTAATGCAGCTTACAAGAAATTATGCCCAGGAAATAATCAGAGAGAAGAGTAACAACATATAACATATCCATCTCTGTTACTTTAAGCACTGAAAAATTAGGAACAGCCTTGATGTGTTTCTGTATTCTTTTCTGTTTTATCCCCCCCCCCCCCCAAACACACACAAAGTTTCTACAATGGCCTTGTTAGTGTAATGAGAAAATACTTGGATATATTTTCTTAGCTGCCTTTTAAGTGAATATTAGCATTAAACATTAACAAAAATGGTTTCATTGGCTACCTAATGCCTACCAGGAGTGATTTTATTCTCTGTTCAAGTCTTTGGCTCTCCAGTTCTGTCGCTGAATATGGTCATCAACCCTCTTGGTCCTCAGTGCCACTGTGGGGTGGGGTAGGAAGGGTGAGGGCAGCTGCTGATACTTGAAGAAGTGAGGGAGGTGGCAGGGAACAGAGAATGAAGAGTCCAGGAAGGAAAAGGAAAGTGAAGAGGGAGGATGGATATGAGGTGGGACCCATCAAAATCCCCAGTCCTTTCAAGTGACCATGAAACTTTTTTTTTTTAACTTGTTTTTGATCAATATATATTTTCAAGTATCAACTTTATTCCACCAATTCCTTTTTACTCAATGTTTCTGGGTTACTGTCCTCTCTTTTCTTTATTACTGTTTTGAGTTCTCCATATTTATACTTCATCTTTCTCTTAACATTTGTCATTCACCATTTCCTTTTTAAAATCTTATTTCCCTACAAAGAAATTAAATTATTTAAATGTCCCTTGCAGCCAAGATTTAATTTTCCTTCTTAGGTATCTTGAAATTCTGCCCTTTTGTCATTTTTGCCTAGTAGTGACTTTTTCCATCAGCAGGAAGGAAAGCAGTCAATAAAAATCAATCGCTGACTCAATGGCTATATGGAGGGTTGACCATAATGCATATTGGAAATGCCTTTAAACCTTTTCCTGAATGGAAGGTGCCATGGCTTGTGTTTTATGGCCTTCTAATGGTGGACGGTAATCTCATTTCACATTTTCCCAAAGTGAAAACAGTACATTAGAGCAGCATAACAAGCACTGCAGATCAATATGGAGGCAGAGCTTTGCCCTCACAGATTAATCCAGGAAAAATGTACCAGAGGCTCCTCCAGGAAGTGGGAGACAATTATGCTGATTTCCACCCCTCTTTCCCCCTTTCTACTATCTAATCATCAATAAACGTTGAAATGTATACAAAAAGGATTTCAGAAGGGTGTGTGTGTGTGTGTGTGTGTGTGTGTGTGTGTGTGTGTGTGTATTTGTATACACGCATGCATGTGCACGCGCACACATCCACACAGGCCTACTGGACTCCCAGACAGGAAATCACAGGCCCTGGAAATGAACAGTATTGATTTGTGGTGATAAAAGTATGTTTTGACACATTTCAAATCATAAATAACTCATGGACATTAACTTGCATGACTAATAGCTCAGTTCAGTAAACGTTTATATACAACTTAAATTACCTCTTTCTAAGGAGTTCATAGTATTGAATGAATTATTCCATCGCCAATAGTTTTTTAAAAGAAAAAAAAAACCACACACTGTCTTCTTTATGATGTGCAGTATGTGGAAGCTCATTCTTTACAATCTTTTCCTGTATGTTAATAAGGAAGAGCTGAATATATGATTAGGATTGTTCTAGGCTTCTTTCCCTATCCTGCTTCCCCTGCTTTTAAATCTAAGATAGATTAGAAGAATGATGGTCCTCAACACTAAGACAGACTATAAGCCTGTTTTCCCTTGAACTGTTATAGGCATTCGTCATATATTTGCTAGGTTCAGCTGACCTAGTGCTTGATTATATTTTATTCAATATTTATCCAGATGTGTCTTGCTATAATCAGTCAGTTCATGGTATCTTCTACTCTTCAGAGCACATCTTTTTAGATGCTGATGTTCATGGTAGGGGATTAGGGAAATCCACGTCCAAAAAAAATTCTCATAGACATGGGAACTTTGAAATCTTAAAGAGAATGGAAACTCCAGGGATTGGATTTAAATTCTGTTCTTAGGTATTTGGCAGAGCAGGACGGTAATGAATGAAAAAGTAAAAGCAATGTTATGTAAAATTTGTGGGATTATTTTTTTCCTGTGTGTCTACTTTCTTTAGAAGGTAGTAAGAAGTAAATTCCCTCAGGGACCAGTAACGTGGTTTGCATGTCAGTTTTCTGTTCTAGCAAAATCTGTGTTAGCTTAGTGTCTTGGATAAAAGTAATGAGACAAATCGTCACCCAGGGGTTTCCTTATTGATGAAAAATATTCCCCCTCTATTCTGTAGGGGTTTTTTTTAGAACCCATTTAATTTAAAATAATGCTATTTCAAGATTACTAGAGAAATAAAAAATTTAAATTTCAAAAAAAGAACTGATATGAAAGACTGGAAGCCTTTTGTACTAAACAAAACTAATTTGAAAAAATATAAATTCCTAGATTAAAAGTGATAATATTATGTATTTTTTCTGCGTGTATTTAGCCCTTATAATTCAAGTTCCTCTATGATCTTAACAAGAATATTTTATTTTCATTTGTATAATTCATTCGGTTTATTTTGTTATCGTTTTTCAAGTGTATATTTTAAGATTTTTGGAGGCATTTGTGTTTAGTACTGCATATTCACTGAAAGCAAAGATTTGTAAGTATAATTAGTAAAATTTTAGCCCAGAATTTAAAAATGTTTTTTTTTTCTCTACCCATTTATATTCTAAGCAATTTATTGCATGACTGCTAAAAGAGGTATCCATATCAATAGCTGAGGTCACAAAGAAAATAAGACAGTCCTTACTTCTTGGGATTTGCCTCCTAGTAGATGTAGGCTAGTAAATTACACCAGGCTACGGTGTCATCAGTGTTAAGTGGAAGGTGAAAGAAGCAGTAGAAGCAGCCAGTATGGGGTCAGTGGGGTCACCAAAAAGGGAGTGGTAGATTCCACCCTGAATGGAGAGTTAGTGAAGCTGTCTAGAGAAGGTTACACTTCAATACTTAGCTCAACTATTGAAAGATGAGTAAGTGTTTTCCAGATATATAGGGATGGGTGGGACTTTGGGAACAGAGCATGTCCAAAATCAAGAGCAGCATGAGCAAAGACATGAAGGGGCGTGTCTGGATCAAACCCTGAAAGTGGCTTGGTCAGGCTGCGGCAGTCTGAGGATTGAAGGCTAAACGGCAGGCAGAAACCTGACCCAGAAGGACTTGCCTGTTGACCTTGCATTTTATTCAGAAAGCAGGCGGGAGAAATATGGTCTCAGATTTATATATTAGAAAGAACCTTCTGGAAGGCAGTAGTAGAGGGGCAAAAGCTAAGAGACAGACTAGCTTGAATCCAGGATATGAGTGATTACAAATTAATGTGATGACAGTGAGTACAGAGAAAGAGGACTAGACTGCTGGGTCTCGAACTGTGAGACTGACTAGATATGGGCATGGAAGAGAGAAGTTAGGGCTCTCAGGTTTCTGATTCAGCCGACTGGGCTGAAGAGTATCGGTGCCATTCACCTGGTTTAGGTGTGGGTTTGGGTGGGATTGTTACAACGTCCAGAGAGGCTCGTGGTGGTACCAATTACTGCAGCTCATTTCATAGAAGTCATTTACGTTACATGTATTTTTATCATGGGAACTATTTTGGTATCTTTTTTTAAGGGTTGAAGAAAATTACTTCTCAAACTTCGCTTCTACATTTGCAACATTTACATCTTATTGAATGTTTTATCCACTCTTTAGCCTTGATCTTTATTCTGATTGAAGAGCATTTGTCTCACGGGTTCCTGTTTTTGTTTTCAGGCGGTATGAGTTTCATCCTGTCTGTGCTGATCTGCAAGCCAAAATTCTTCAGTGTTACCGCCAGAACACCCAGCAGACCCTCAGCTGCTCTGATCTGGCCAACCAGTACATGCGCTGTGTCAATCAGGCCAAACAGGTGGGTGTGCAGGCCAAGCTAACTGGGGCACCAGAAGGAAGCAAGCCCAGCATCGTGGGGCAGTGGTAAGGACTGAGTGGGCTAATGTGTGTGGAAAAGCTTTATAAACCAAACTAGTCCTCATCATCAAGATTTGCTCTAACACGTCCATTAGGTGCTAATTAACCTCCATCCAGGTGGTTGTGGGAAGAGTCAATATTCTCCTTATATTTAACTCATTTATTTGCAGGAAAGAAAAAGATTCTTACTAAAATAATACTTTCTCCAGTTGCTTTGAACTTTTGTCGTCCACTGTATGGTAATTGTGTCCACAAGGTCATTGCCCCATATTTCTGGGCCACTACTCAAAGACAACAAAGAGGAAAGATACAAGTTAAAGGGTCTGTAAGCAGCAAGTACTCATGCAGAGAAACACGAAACATGAAGGATCGACAAAAAAACCTAAAAACAGAAAGCCATCTTTCAAGCCCTGTTCAATCTTCTGCCAATTGGTAGAGCCCGCTGGATTGAGCAGGGAAAGGGAGGCCAGAGATAGGATTTAGGCAACACTTTCCATCTCTTTTATGTTCCTGCAGTCATTCTCTTCTCTTGAGCCCTCATTCCAGAATAATACGATGTCCACAGGACATGTGTTTTCTCTAATTCATGTGCTTTACAGAGCTAATGATAAACACTGAAGCAAATGATCATTTCTGGCAGGTCACATAATTGCCCATCATTTCTGGTATAATAGTTGGATATAGGTTGTTCTGACAGATAGAAATTGTTGGAAACCTTGATTCTTTGTGCTGACAAACTCCCTAGAGTTGACCTTCTGACCCAACTAAATCTAGTGTTTGAGTTACACAGCATGCCTTTCTCCAGTCTAATTTGCTGTAGTTATAATAATGCCACTTACTGTATATTTCTAACACTATAAATATCTGATATTTACGGGAGGGTTAGTATTATCTGGGTAGCTAGAAAATAACATCAACACTAGTGGAAGAAAATACAGTCAAGACTTATTAAAAGCCTCCGTTTTCTTTAAAAGCCTAGTGGCTTGAGGCTTTTGCTGTTTCTTGCTTGAAGCACCACCTGTGTGGCTCCTAGTAGCATTGCCAGCGATTCTTTTCTTTAAAGGTCTTTGGTAGAAGCAACGTCGCTAATGTTATGTTAGTACATTTCATTTGTCAAAAACAGCTTCCTGATATGCTCTTAACAAGCCCCAACCTTCACTACTAATACTAACTGAAGCACCTGGGACCTGCAGGCTTGACTCATGGATTTTTCTAACTTGATATTAGTGCCATATCGAGGTGGGGGTGGCGGTCAGTGCAAAGAATGGCTGTGACAAAGTGTATGTCTCTACCCCGGCATTCAGCAAGCATGCCTGTGTGCGCAGTGTGATTTGTAACATTACTGAAGTGGCGACTGAAAGGGTGTATGCAGTTGCCACCCCATCATGCCCGTCTGCACCTGGCCCCATGCCGTCAATGGCATATATTTATAGAATAAAACACTTTGTGAAAACGTCACATATGCCACACAGTACAGTAGGGAGTTCACACCGGGCAGATCTGGGTGTGTATACAAGCTTTGTCTTTTACTAACCCTGTGACCTTGGGCATTGATTCTTCTCATCTGCGAACTGGGGTGATGTTATCCCCAGTGTTGTGAGGATTAGGTTTATATGAAGTATCCAGTAAATCTTATTTTTTCCTTTCCTCAGTTGTATTATTGCACGTTGAAACCACTGAACAGATCATCTCAAAGCACCAAATTATTACTAGTGATTCCAAGAGACCCCCCCTCCCCCAATCTGCAATATAATTTAATATCCTTTTCAGCAGGTGTGTTTTGAGGTACGTGTTGTTTTCACAGCTCTTGTATTCAAATATTAGGGAGTATATAGCAGGTAATAATAATGAAAAATAAAAATCTAATAAAAAGATAGCTGTTCACATGACATTTTTATCCTAAGTTGGGCAACACTGTAATGGGCAAGAAACAAGAAGCAATGGTACCTTGTATTTCTGTAGGACTTTAGGTTTCAGGGTGATTTCACATCTATGCTCTTACTTCTTTTTATGACAACCGGAGATGTAAATAGAGATGCTTTTATTTTCACTGTTTTACAGTTGAAAGAACCAAAACCCAGGGAAGTTGTGACCATAAATGTAACAACTAGACCAAGATATGCCTTGCCATAAAAACAAAAAAATTTAAAATGGCGTTTGGTTTTTGAGTTGGGTGTGAGAAAGGACCTCCATTATCCACTAATACAGAAATAAGGCAGTGAGAGAAAATGTGAACGATAATCACGAAGGGAAGAGAAAAAACAGGAATAACAAATTAACTAGTAATAGAGACTAAGGTAACAAATAAGGTGGGATTATAAAGGCCATGAGCAAAGGTATAGCTCAGCACCGCCCTATCTTTAGAGCATGCTCAAATGGCCACAGGGCATTAATAATCAGTATTTCATGAGCACTTTTCCTCTAATACTACCTTCCCCTTTCTCTCAATGTGAAATTAGTCTAACTTTGTGACCCCGACTCTGCCCATTGGTAGAAGGGGCTTCGGCAGTATAGGGTCTTAAGTGTCAATTGTAGCAGATCCTGACTCGTTACCTCCCCTTCTTATGTTCCCTTGTTAAATCCAAAGAACAGGCTAGGCGTGCTAATGTGGAAAATGGTCAACATGACAGCAACCCATTAGGTTGTGCTGTCCATTTCCGGCGCAGTGCAAGACTTTTCCCCTTGGAATAATTCCAATAGCCAAATCCACTTCATTTTTAAATGACTCATAAGGTTGGGCTTTCACTGGTTCCCTTGACACATTGTTCTATAGACTAATAGATTTTACTGATTGGAAAATTTCCGGATATTCCTTGGCCTTACTTTTCCTTTCTCCAGCCACTTATTCACATCAGTCTTTCTTCAGCTATTCTTAAACAATTCCTCATGGGTTCATACGAGACATTTAGATTCTTATTTCCAGTATATTAAGTTACATGTTCTTCATAAGGGTAGAGAGATAATAAATTGCTATAATTATTATTTCTAAGACTTAAAAGCTACGGGCCAGCTATATGAGGTATATCTTTTAAAAATGTAGGAGGACATTGATTGATAGACTATTGTATCTTTTATTTCTCATACCTGCTTAGCTTCAGAGCTTTCTATAAACTCTCCAAGATTGTATGACCTGATCTTACCATTAAAACCTGAATCCTATTCAATCTTGGTTCACCTACCTTACAGGAGACTACAGAAGATGGGAGAGAGATGGGGAGCCAGTGATACTTGCCCGCTAGTGGACCAAAATGTACCCAAGTTCTCTTTATCAAAAGGCGAGGAAGGGTATAGAGAGGGCCCCTCTCAGATCTGCATTGCTGTGTTCCCTGGGATCCCCCACCACCTTGCTGTTTTCTTGCAACATCTGGCTGCTTGGGGGATAGCATTCTTAAGGGGCAAGTCAGAGCATTCCAAGTGTTTTCCCACCCCTGCTGCTGACAGAATGGTACAGAAGCTGGCTGGCCTCTGGGTGAACATTCTGTATTCACTGGAAGGCAGGGTTTATGGGAAAGACTAGCTAATCTAGTAGCTAAGTAGCTAATCTAGTCATGATGACCTGGGTTTCAGTTTCTTCTTTGGTAAATTGTGGGTTTGAACCAGGTGACCCATGAGGACCTTCTAGCTGTGATACTTGGCACTGATTCTCCTTCCCTGCATGAGAACAAGAGGCCACGTGCCCAGGAGCACACGTTTATGAGCACCTTTCAGTCAAGAGACCTGTTGTTCGGTCTAGGCAGCACCGCTGCTTTGGGGACCTCCAGCACTTGTGCCTCTGCCTCTTAGATTTTTTTGTCAGCCTTAAACTTTCACTCCAGAAGAGCAGCTGCCCTTCTCATTGCCTGCCTGTTGCCTGGCCTCCCACAGCCATATACCCTTTCCTTGAAGCTCATACTCCTGACAGCCCCAGGGAAGCCAGGGTGGCAGAATGAACTAGGAGGGGGTAAAAACAGTTTCTCTAAGGCAGTGTACTGAAAAACAGCTATCTCAGCACTGCCTGGCAGAATGTAGCCTTCCAGATAATAAACTCCATTAGAAAATGCAGGCTCTCTCCCTCTAGCCGGCCTAGGCTCCCCTGTGCAATGGCTTTAACCTTGTCCACCACGGATCATGGGTGGTAAAGGGAGTGTGGAGACAGAGCCAGGAAGCCAGGTCAGAAGAGCTGAGGAAAGACGGGGACTAAAAGCAAGGGCTGGACCCAGGAGATGCCAAGGGACAGAGGTCAGTGTGGAGCCTGGAGTCAGATGATGGAGGCCAGTCAGAGGGTAAACCATAGCAGAAGTGTAAATCAATAAGTGGGCAGTGGGTCAATAGCCAAGTAAGCAACTTAGTTGAAGGAAGGATCAAAATGAGGACATCTTGTAAGTGAGGCGACCCCCACCTTAAGCCAGTGCTTCCTGCTGGCATCATTGGAGACGTCAGAGAGCCACCCAGCTGTAGGGGGGGAGCATGAGGTCAAGACCCTGATAAATGAGGCTGGGTCTTAATATGAAGTTACTTAAGCCCAATGCTAATGCACCCAGTTCTTCATTTCTAAAATACAAATGACGCCTCCAATCCATGGTTAGCCTCCAAAATTAAAAACTTAAAGGGGCGCCTGGGTGGCGCAGTCGGTTAAGCGTCCGACTTCAGCCAGGTCACGATCTCGCGGTCCGTGAGTTCGAGCCCCGCGTCAGGCTGTGGGCTGATGGCTCGGAGCCTGGAGCCTGTTTCCGATTCTGTGTCTCCCTCTCTCTCTGCCCCTCCCCCGTTCATGCTCTGTCTCTCTCTGTCCCAAAAATAAATAAAAAACGTTGGAAAAAAAAATTAAAAAAAAAAAAAAACAAAAAACTTAAAGATCGGTGCATATGATGGAATTTTTCATGGCAGGAAGCATCAGCCTTATTTTAATAATTTTTCTTTCTTTCTTCCTTTTTTTATTTTACATAATTTTTTTTAACATTTATTCATTTTGAAAGGCAGAGAGAGACAGAGTGCGAACGGGGGAGGGGCAGAGAGAGAGGGAGACACAGAATACGAAGCAGGCTCCAGGTTCTGAGCTGGCAGCACAGAGCCCGGCGCGGGGCTCGAACTCACGGACCGTGAGATCACGACCTGAGCCGAAGTCGGCCGCTTAACCGACTGAGCCACCCAGGCGCCCCTTTTTTTACATAATTTTTAAGTTTATTTATTTTGAGAGAGAGAGAGAGAGAGAGAGAGAGAGCGAGCAGGGGAGAAGCAGAGAGACAGAGAATCCCAAGCAGGCTTCACAATGACAGCATGGAGTCCAGTGCAGGACTTGAACTCACAAACTATGAGATCAAGACCTGAGCCGGAATCAAGAATCAGATGCTTAACTGACTGAGCCACCAGATGCCCTGGAAGTGTCAGCCTTCTTAAGGACATCATGTTTTATCTCCCCCCGTAGTGGGTTTATGTTAGACCAAGGCTCAAATACTTCCCTGTTATTGGAGTGTGAAGAAGGCCTGAAAACCCAGTAGTTACTGTTGCTTTTGAAATCATAGTTCAAAAAAACCCAGTGCTAGAGCAAGCTGTATTCTATCATTGTTTTCAGACAGACTGTAAATAACATCCAAATGACTTAATAGAGCTGGACAGAGCTTAGTGATCATGTGACCTAATCCCATCTTTTCACTTGGAAAAAATTTGCACTCAGAGTGTCGGTGATCATCTGTACATGGGGCAGAGTCCAGACCAGCACAGCCCATTCCTGATGCCTAACCCAGGGTGCTGTTTTCTATACTACCAGGTCTCAGACATGGGGGAACATCAAAATCAGCTGGGGAGTATATTTGAATGCACTTGCCTGGCCCCATCCCTGGAGATTATGGTTCAGAAGGTCTGAGGTTGGACCTGGACATCTGAAGTTTGAACAAATTCCCCAAGTAACTCTGTGCACCACAGTTTGGCAAACATAGCTCTAGAGCACATTGGCCTAAACTGCATTCGAGGCCTTCGACCTTCAGAGGTCCTGCTAATAAGAATAAGTCTTTGTTTTCCCTCTTGAGAGTTGAGGGGCTGCCACTTCCCATCACTGCCTGTCGGGTCCGAGCCATGTGGCAGAGCTCTAATCAGACCAACCCTGGGAACTGGTTCCTGGTTCAGCCTCAGGAACATATTGGAAGAGGTCTTGGACAGAGGGCAGGAGCCTCTTAAAATGAAGTTATTTTCTCCCCTCCTGTTTTCTCCTTTGAAACTGTAGGTAGCTCTGGGTGAGGAGCTGGCAGGAGGGAGGAAAGAGGCACTGAACCAAGGCAACACGGTCCCCTGACCACCTCGCGGTTGTAGCTAGATCCTCTCTCGGCCCTGCTGCTTCAGTCACCCTGCTCTCTCCTGACCCACAGCAGGGGCCCCTCGCCTGATGCAGTTCTTCTGATGTCCACACACACCCACCTTCAGGGAGCACAAAGATAAATCAAGAAGGTTCATTCCCTGGGAAGACCTATGGGAGCATGTTTTTATTGTGTTTAAAGGCTTCTTTATCATCATCACCTAATGACATGTATTAATCACCCAGCTGGGTTGCTCATATTCAGGATGACACGTGGGTGTTCCACAATAGATTTCCCGTCCTTCGGTGGGGCGGCCCTTTGGATTTGGAGTCACATCAAAGCAAACTAATTTCCAAACTTTAAGTGCGTTAACCCAGTCTCTTCTATCATAGGAACCCTTCTATCATAGGAAAGTGGTTTCAAAACCACTTTCTGAGACTAATAGTCACTTTACGATGTTTTCTTTTTTTTTTAATCTGGGTTTAATAGAAGAAATATTACCATGGTAATAGACTCCTTCTTCCTAATAGGCATTTCTTTTCTAGTGCTTATCCTTCAAGAGCTAGAACCGCAGTATGTTAGTGTTTTGTCTATTATTACAGCAAGTTGTGTAAACAGTTAATTACCTGTAACTTAATTTGCATATTACACAGAACATTTGTCACGGAAGGAATGAAACCAGATCCATGCATGAAGCAGGAGGATAAAGAACAGCCCTTGCTGGTCAGGGACAGACAGAGAGTGAGAACACAGTAAGTTAGCTAATCAGATTTTCAGGTGGTCAGGAGTGTGCTCCGTGCACGGGCAAGGCTCTCTTTGTGCTCCTCATAAATTGAATTTATTGATTACTTTTGCTTCTATCTCAGAGTCTCCTCACTGTGTCTTCACCACTCTCTTTCTTTTACTCCCACTTTTCATGTCCCTCCTTGGTAAAAACTCAGGCATACCCAGACACATTCCCATTTTAGTTCTCCCCTGTAACCCTTCCCGCTTCCATATCCAGCTTCAGGGGGGCTGTTGAAATCTTGGCGAGATGTTGGGTGAGCTCAAGAGACAAGCACTCTGACTGGTGTCTTTAAAACACACACACACACACACACACATTTTTATTCTCTTCATGGGTATTGTTCAGCAATCCAGGGTTGCCATAATTCTTCTTAAATATATTGAGACATCCAGTAGCTGACACACGGCTGTGATAGTCAACCCCTTCAAGAAAGCTATGATTCAGAAAACAGTTGATGAGATGACTGTGTAACAAAAATATTTGAGGAAAACAGTTAAGATCATATTAATAAATGGAAATGACAAGCAATCTTTGGTCTCCAAGGGCACTGCTCTTGTCTGATGGTGCGAGCTGCCAGCTGTTCCTTCCTCGGTGGCTGGGATCAGGAAAAGACTTGGGGAGAGAGCAGTGTTGATGCCTGAGCCGTCCCCTCCTTTTGGTAGTTTACCCAGCTGTTTTTAAAAGGGGTTTCTGCAGGCCCATATACGTGAATGATGAGCAAATGCGAGGAATTTCTTTCTCCACATTAAGATGAAGTGTTAGCAGTTCCTTAAATGAAGGAAGCAATTTTTTTTATAACTTGCAAATCTTCTCCCTGATTCTTCGGGGAATTTCCTATGTTAATTTATGCAGTGTTAAATTTATGCAGCGTTGAAATTCAGCCCAACAGCAGCTACTTACAGAACCGATACAGAGATTGTGGGAGAACCTATAAGGTGACACTAAATGACACAGACCTTTCCAGGCCTTGGGATCCCTCCAGCCAGAGGTCCTCAGGCCTGGGTTTTGAGCAGGTTTTATTGCATAGTTACAATACAGTAATAACAGAGTGTTTTGTCAGTCTAGTTTTTAAAAAATTTCAACTTGACGTTGTATTTATTGCTGTCTCTGACCAAAGTGAGGAGGTTTTGTACCGACCTCTGCCACCCTTTGGTGGCATCTGAGTGCCACCACAGTTTACAGCCTGTGTGTAGACCAGCCCTAGACCTTCTCTTGTTCTTGTGTCTTCAAGGAGCCACCCGTGAATTAGCTGAACTGCTGTGCTATCTTTGAAAATTAGAATTTTAATACATGTAGCAGGCCATTCTGTGAATGTGGTGATTTCTCTGTGTTTTGTACTTGCTCCAAAATGTTCCTGTTCATCTTTTTGTTAGACTGGCCCACTGATCCTCAAACCAGCCATGGCCTCGCTTGTCTCTCTTAAATTTAAGAGAGTCCAGGGGCGCCTGGGTGGTTCAGTTAGTTGAGCATCCAGCTTCAGCTCAGTTCATGATCTCGCGGTTCATGAATTCAAGCCCTGCGTCAGGCTCTGTGCTGATAGCTCGGAGCCTGGAACCTGCTTCGGATTCTGTGTCTCTCTCTCTCTCTGCTCCTCCCCTGCTCACACTGTGTGTCTCTCTCTCAAATATAAGTAAAAATTAAAAAATACATATTTTTAAACAATTTTAAGAGAGTCTGGAATTCTTACATAATCTGGCTAAAAAATTACCCTTATGTATTTGGATGGCGTTGGAGGAAGAATAGTAAGATTCCCTAGACTCTGGAAGAACTCTTTAGCTATTGCTTTAATTACATTGTGGTCAGTACGGATTATTTTGCAACATTTGAAAAGAGTAACACGTTGTCATATAGTGATCGTAACCATAAGACCTAAACTGTAGTATGAGGCACAGCCATGTAATCTTGACCAGGAAGATAATTGCTTAAAGTTCCCTTCGGTATGTGGAAGGAAGTAGTGAGTGTATTAACTCCAAAATGCAAAATGGCATCACTCGTAAAGTGATCATTTTCTTCGGTAATTAAATGCCTTTAGATGGGCTCGGTATAAATCTGCTTCATACTGACTTCTATTTTATGTTAACGTGTGATGTTGTGGTGAGGTCATCTATATATCTGGAATCCATGGTTTCCTGTCCAAGTAGTTGGACATGTGGTTGTTGTCTCATACAGATCAAGCCACAAGTGGGTGGGGATAAATGAGATGCTGTGCTACTGGGACATTGTCCGGTCTGACTCTTACATCGTAGGTGCTCAACTTTTAATTTTTCCAGCAGATGCAGAGCTTATGTGAATGCTGGGTTTAAGAGAGAACTCATGTTTCAGTGCTTGTTTTCAAGACAGCTCTGCTGAGCAATCCTCTGCTTTATCTGTGTTGTCTTTTCTGTTTTCTCTAGATGCATCTGGCTTTTCTAATTTACTTCCTCCTTGAATGTATCATCTTTATGACCATTTCTATGTGTTCTCTCTCAACTCGTTTGCCTGCTTTCATATCTGTTCTTTTGTGCTCTGTGGACATAGCCTTAGAAACGTGTAATCCAGGATGAGTTAGGATAATCCTTAGGATAATCTATCCATCCTGTGCTTTTGTGACCCAACATGCTCTCTTATTTGTCCTCCCACTCTTTCTGTTCTGCTCTTCTATGTCAGTCGTCATTCTTCATCTTTGGCCTTAAATCTTTATCTCTAAAGACTGTTGACATCTCTTTTCAAGTTCGCAACTTCCTTCTAGACATTTCCATCTGGGATTTTTTACAAACCCCAAATTTAAGTCACCTTCCTCATTCCCAAACTGGCTCCTCCTACTGTTTTCTCTTTCTGTTGGTGGCACTACCATTGTCCCTGTCACTGAGGATCACCATACCTTTGGTATCACCACCTCTCTTTTCCTTCCCCTGTCTTTTTATGGTTCTCTCCATTTCTCATCCCCACCCTTGCTTGATTCCTAATCTGCCTCCACCCTGGTCTTCTTCACTCCAGACTCTTATCTCTTGGATCCATTAGGCCATGGACATCAGGGGAACCTTCCTAAATGGCATTTTCCTATTTAAAGACATGTTAGATTCTCAGGTTTTTTCCCAGAGACCAATAGGAAGTATCTTTGCCAGGCTTTTCCTCTAGCTCTGCTCATCTCTCTCCTCTGCCCCCCACACATACTGGGCTTTCTCCTACCTCCGAATTGTTGCCGCTGCTTCCTGCCCTCACCCCTCCTCAACCTACTCCTGGACCTTCTGTCTAGCTTCTGAAAGACTCTGAAAGATGGTCTGAAAGGTCTCTTAGAAGCCTCCTCTGACCACTCCAGCTCTAGAGAGATCTCTTCCTCTGAATGAGGCAGAACCACTCGCTCCTCTTTTAAACTGTTACCTTCTCTGGAAGGATACCCAAGAAACTGGGAAACAGGAGGGAGGCAAAAATTATTTTTTCTCTGTATTCTTTTATCTTGAATAAATACTTGAATCTTGAATTTTATACTGTGTGTATGTATTACTTATTCAATAAAATCAACTTTTAGCATGTATTTAGCAAGTATGTTTTTAAAAATAGCCAATTATTACATTATATTACACCTTAATTTTCCATGGGCGTGTCTATTGGTTTCCCTGTAACACCTCACTCAGTCTAGTGATTACCTAGTGGGAACTCAGTTAAGAGCTGAGTGAGTAAATGGCTGGAAGCATGGGGGATCTAGGGAAGAAAGTGGGAACAGATGAGCTAGAGGCAACCTAGCCTCTTCCTAAGTAATTTCAAAACTAAATGGGAAAGCATCACTTTTGTCTTTTAAAGCTTCCTAAGAATGGAGAGAGTATATATCTTCTGTCCTGGCTAGTTAGAGAGTTTTAATCTGATACTTGAGAATTCTTCCCATTTACCACCCCCTACCCCCATTCACAAAAATAAATAAATAGAATAGAGGGGCCATTTTTGCAAGTTGGGAATAGATACTTATCTCCGTAGCTCCACCCAGCATTATGAACTCATGAACATCTGCATTCTGCCTGGAGTGAACAGAGATTTCTGGGAGAGATTCTTACCCTCTCAGAACCTTTGGGGTTTAACCCCCACTCCACCCCAGTCCCTGTGGCCACCAGATATACTCCCACCACATTTCCAGATGTCCCTAGTAGTGAGAGAACACACATGTCCGGCACTCCCAACCCCCAACCCTGCAGTCCAGACCATGCTCACTCTTAAGGTTCAGCTTGGTATGGGGGTGGGGGTGGGGTCATTTGGAGATTATACATGATTAAGCGGTGGTGTTCTTTAAAGGTAATAATATTTTGAGACCATGGAGCATACACCTTGTTTTTTGTGTTTTTGAGTAGATCTTTGAAAAGTGATACAAATAGTACTAAATAGTTACTGCCATTTTTCGGTCCCTCCTGCTAAAACCCATGTTTTCTCTTTCTCTTGCAGAGCATGCTTGAGAAGGGAGGATAAACTCAACTTTTAGAACAAGCAAAACTCCTCAACGTTAATTCCAGAGGCGGAACATTTTTTTTTTTTCCTAGTGAGAAAGTAACCCATTTAAAGAGAAGACGATTAAAGAGAAGCACCAGAGAGCAGATTCAGCCGAAGCACATCCCAGTTTGAGTAGCTGCAGTGTGAAAAGCCGAGGCCTAGATCAGGTATCTGCCAGCAAGGACACTGCAGTGTTAGTCAACCCATTTATGACCATTAAAAGAGAAAGGCACCCCCTCCACCTTTTTAACTTTCTATTCTTGCCAGGCTCCATGGTTTGGTGAACGTTCACCAAACAAAGCTGGGGTCTGGGATGGTGGGGGGGCGGAAGGGGGGACAAAGGTAATTAGAGTGGGGAGGTGGGAGGGGCACCAAACCTCCCTCTCCGCCCAGCGGTGCTGGGTAGAATTGTCTAGGCTGTGGCACGTTGTTTTTCTCTTGTTCCTTTCTCCCCTTACTATATAAGAGCTACTTCATTTTAACTTATTATAGTGATCATGTAAGTAAGACAAAAAGGAGAGAAAAATGTACCTCTTTTACTGGAATGATGTTTATGATTACAAGTGAAATAAGGCATTTTTTATCCTCATAAAGGCAACCTTGGCTTATACAACCTCTTCTCGATCATGAATACTGACATCTTTACTTCACTCACTATCAATAATAAATATATTTTCCGACGAAGACTGGCATTGTAGCCTGGGGCCTCGCGTATTCCTTTCGTTGGGTTAGATGCTTATGCATAAGGGAATTGAGTTGATTTATATTGTTATTAATTTGCATTTGTGCTGTACCTTTCCTCTAAAAAGCTCCAAAGCACTTTGCCTCAGACAGTCAAGAGATTCTTCTAACTTGCCTCTCAGCTAGGTAGGATTCAGTGAGATCTTTACAAATTGCATGAACCTTCCTGTCTATGGGATGACTTAAGTCACCCCGCCTGGGGCAAGAACTAGATTAGATAAGCTCGGTTACTAATGTCTGACCCTGCAGTACTATGAAAATGTTAAAACAAACAAACAAACAAAAAACCCCAAAAAACAACCTTGCAGTTTTTCCTCTTTCCAGTTTCATTGAAACTTCTTGATTATAACTCCTTTTTCTACCAGAGGATTGGTGCTTCCATCGTGGATTTTGGTAAATTGGAAGCTAGTGTTCACACAGAAGCATTCTAATGGAAAGGTCCTTGCGGGATACACGTGGAAAAGAAACTTGCCAGTGCTCCGTGGGGTCACCTAAGTATCTTTTGTCATGTAGAAGTTTTATTCCGTTTTTATTTTGATACAGAAAGCGAATGTAGCAAAGTGAGTAAGAATACAGGCTCTGGAATAAGGAGCATCTGTATTCGGATGGTGGCTCTGCTTCTTACGACCTTGGGACTAACAAGTCACATAAGTGTACGGATCCTCTGATTCTTCAACTGGAAGCAGATGGGAAATTGAAGAACCTGCCTTGTAGGCTTCTGGTGAACAGTCCGAATGCTTGCCACATACATTCAGTCCGGCCCAGTATATGTTGTTGTTGGTTTGTGTGATTACTCAGTAAACCGGTATTTGGAGTTGGGAGCGTGGAAAGATTATCCACATTCCCAGATTGCCTTTTACTTAGAGGCAGTCAGGATGAACTCGTGTTGGGAAATTTCAACCAACCCCCATATATGTAAGTGTGGCGTCTTCGTTCCTCTTAATTCCCGAGTTGGCTCCCTTTGAATGGCATCTTCGTGTACCCTTATGGACACACACTGTGGACCTGATGTTGATTCTGAGTGACGTTGGTGACTCTCCTACCATAATCACTGAGAGGCTCTGTGATTACTGTTTAATGAAGGTTTGGGGGCTTTGTTTGTTTGTTTATCTTTGTTTTGTTTTTTATTTTTTTTTTTTGCTTTCTTAATGATGCAAAATAAGTTGAACTCACTTAAGCGTGAATGGAGGAAGCATGGGTAACTTGAGCGGCACATTTGGCCGCTGTCAGGATGGGATCCAGGTAACTGCCTGGGAAAAAGATAGGTACACAAAAACAAGTGTTTATGCAGTGACTTGCTGTCGTGTTTGCAAATCAGCTAACTCACAAACTCCCTCCTATACTGTTTTGTTTTGCAATTGAGAGCCAAGAACTTGGCACATCCCAGGCTGCCAGTATTGTCGCTGGCAGAGAAATGCAGCACTGAAGAATCCAGCATTTCAAGCTGGTTAAATACAATGAGAACGGGAGGGTGGTTTGTCAGATTATTAATTTATTATTCTGATAAACATGACAGTACAAGGGGGAAAGATACCACTTTGGGGGAAATAAAAGAGATGATGCCTTTTCTGTACCTTTGGAGAGCTCCCTGCTGACTGCATTACAGCTCTGTTCAGGTCACTGTTGACTTTAGGACAGGTGCCTGGGAAGAATGTTGTGATTTATGAGCATCATGGGAGTGACCTGCTCCAATCAGTTTCTCCGTGAGGTAGAGTGCACCTTGAACCACAGTAGAAGAACTCTCAAAATCAGGAAGAATAGAGTATCCTAAAAGTTGGTCACAGTAGCAAATGTCTTCTAGAAGACAGCTGGGTCAGACCAGTACAAAGTCCTCTCTTTGAAGAGTTGGTAATTTATTACAGAAAACTTGCCAACATGTGATAGCTAAAAAAATTATTGGCTAATTGTCATTAATAGCAAATGTGGGCTGCTAAAAGCCAGATGCTTGTGGCCTGCTGGTCAACCAATGAGACTCTGTAGCAGCTCTGAGTTGTATTCTGCTTAGAACTGAGCAAGCAGCCAGATGGCTTTAGTTTCTCTGGCTTAGGAGCTGGGAACCTGTGGTTCTTAGCTTGATGTCTTTTAACCCACGTATATAATTGCTTTTGCCAGAAACTCACAGGGTAATTCTCTTTTCCCCATTTCGGTGAGCTGTTGGAGCTGACCCTTTCAAGATTTAAGAATTAGAGCAGGTGAAGAACAATTGAAAGGGTAGCAGTAACTTACTGTGATTCAGACCAAGTGAACTGAAAACCAGGAGTTTGTTTTGAGTTAATATTCTTGAAAAGCTAACACTTTTCTTTTAGAGAGAGAGTGTGTGAGTTGGGGAGAGGGGCAGAGGGAGAGAGAGAGAGAGAGAGAGAGAGAGAGAGAATCTCAAGCAGGCTCTGTCCTCAGCATGTAGCCTGACGTGGGGCTCAATCCCACAACCCTGGGATCATGACCTGAGCCAAAACCAAGAGTCGGACGCTCAACTGACTAAGCCACCCAGGCGCCCCAAAAAGCCAATACTTTGAATGAATGAGTTCATAATCCATTCTGTCACTGAGCCCCTACTTGGGGCTTCATCCCCTTCTCATCCATTTCTCTGTTTGCCCCCCTCTGTCTTTTCCATATGTGTTTCCTCTCTAGCTTCTTCTGTCTCTTTAAACTTCTCTCACCCTACTTGGCCTTTCAGGTCCAGCTCCTGGGAGGTGTTATTATGAGAGTGCCGAGGGCATTATCTTGGGGGCAGAGTCTTGGGCTCTTACTCTGCTTCTGCTGCTCTTGCCATTTGGGGCAAGTCATTTCTCAGGTTTTTCACTGTACTGTCTCTCTGTCTCTCTGTCTCTCTCTCTCTAGACATAGATAGATATTTCTTGTATTCTCTCTCTCTCTCTCTCTCTCTCTCTCTGTCTCTCTCCAGGTATTTCTAGCCTCAGTATTGCTGGAAGAACCACACCCCTCCTCCCCACTCCCCTCCCCCCCAAGTTGAATTACTTTAGGAAAGTTGTCATCTGAATCAAGTCTTCCACTTTTCCTATCAGTTGTCTTGAACCTTCCAAATAGACCTGCAGCCTTATTCTTGTTTTTAGGTAAGCTCCGTGCCCAATGTGGGGCTCAGACTCACGACTCTGAAGGTCAAGAGTTGCACGCTCTACTGTCTGAGCCAGCCAGGTGCCCTAGACCTGCAGCCTTCTTTGAACCATGATTATATGCCCTGTATTTATGGAATAGTCCAGTATTAAGCCCAGTTTATTTATGTATTTTTAATGTTTGTTTATTTTGAGAGAGTGTGCATGCATGTGAATGGAGGAGGAGCAGGGAGAGAGAGAGAGAGAGAGAGAGAGAGAGAGAGAGAGAGAGAGAATCCCAAGCAGGCCCCGTGCTGTCAGCCCAGAGCACGACACGGGGCTCAAACTCACAAACTGTGAGATCATGACCTGAGCCAAAATCAAGACTCGGACATTTAACCAACTTAGCCACCCAGGTCCCCCAAGCCCAGTTTAGATTCAAAACATATGGTCACCATATTTATGGCTTTTCAGTTAAGTTAACTGAAACTGTTAAGTTCCCAAAACTCCCTCAAAGCAAGTCCACCCTAGGTGGGAAATTAATGGAATGCCGCAAACCTCTTGAAGTGAGTGTGATTGGGCAAGGCCTCCGTACACTTCAGAGAGTTTCCAATGCAGACAAGCTGGACTTCCCTCACCTATTTATTCCTACATGATCTCCCGGCTCCCTCTCCTGGGAGGATCCCTACTGAGCTGTGGTCACCGTCCCTTGGCCGAGAAAGCAGTGTGCTTTGAACATAACTGTGTCTTCAAAGTAAGTTACCTCTCCATAATGGCTTTTAAATGCAAATGTGGGAGCCAGAGGTCAGTGGCCAGTTGGCAGGGTTCCTACCGCTGCTCTGCTCTCGCTATGCCTCTCCTTCCTGGGCTTCGTCCTGGCACACATAACAGCTTTCCCCGGGCCTAGAGCCTCCTGCAGTGCCCTTCCTGTCAGGCCTGCCCACTGACCAGGCTGCTGCTAGGCTCTCCTCAGTGGCCGCAGCACAGGTTGGTAGCCTGTGCTCACTCTGTCTTCCCATTGCTGGCAAATATAAGAAATCGGGGTTGAGGGCCAGGTGACTGGGTCCAGCTGCTCATTATCCGCCTGTGCAGCCCAAGGTAAAACCATTTTCTTCATTTCGTAGCCACAGGCTGCTTCCCTCAGCATCAAACCAGAAACCGAGCGCCAGTCAGCCTGCAGATTTCAGCTTTGCTTTGTCTCTCTTCCTGAGGCAATGTACACCCTAGCCTCAGAAATTCGTCCACAGAGTCATTGAAAATACTCTTCAACATAGGGTCAAAGTGGCCGTGTCGTCTTATTTCCAGCTTGGAAGACAGGCTGCAGAGCAAGCACCCGTGACTCTGCTTTAGCTGAGGGTGAATGGGACGGCCGCTCACCTGCTGGTGAGAGTTTATTTTGAATTACCTTGGTGTTCTTAAAATGGCTTTGCAGCAGCCGCATGTTCAGTGTGAACCCCAAATAAAAGAGCCCACACTCATCACTCTCGGGTGTATAACACAGCACTTGGAAATCTCAGTAGCTAAGGCAAAAGGTGATTTTCTTCTATTAGAAATGAATTTACCAGTGAAGTTAGAGAGATGTTAGTGTGTAGAAGCAGAAGAGGAATTACGGATCCCCATTGCGTGATGCTCTTTCAGGAACATCAGAAGTTACTGTCCTGAGTTTGTATACCCACTTACAGCTTCCTCCTCAGTGTAGGAGTGGCTTGTTCA
This sequence comes from Panthera uncia, assembly GCF_023721935.1. Classification (NCBI taxonomy): domain Eukaryota; kingdom Metazoa; phylum Chordata; class Mammalia; order Carnivora; family Felidae; genus Panthera; species Panthera uncia. The sequence continues at coordinate 143,165,304 of NC_064816.1, read as the reverse complement.
TCACCTTGTGGATCTACCTGCACCACTCTGCTCACCACTGCTGCATTCTCTTCCACCCCGGGGGAGGTGGTTTTCAGCCACAGTGCCATGCCACACTGGCATTGACTGAATCATCCACACATTGATGCAGCAGAGCCTACCTTTGTGCCCTAGGCACTGTCCCCCAAGTCAGGGATACAGGGATCAACATGATAGAGAGGGTCCTGGCCTCTCGGAGTTTACACTGGGTGGGGGTAGGGGAACTGAACAATAAACCCAATGGCAGGGCAAGGTCTAGAGAGTTCAGGGAGAGGGAAGAGGGCTTTGGAAGGCGGGGGGATTGGTACTATGTAAGCTTGAGTGGTGAAGATAGCTAGAAAGAGGTGACAGCTGAGCAGATTCTTGAATGTAGTGAGTGGTGCATTCCAGGCTGGGGAGAATAGTAAGCACAAAAGACCCGAGGTAAGAAAAAGTTTGGTGTGTGAGGGGAACAGAAAAGGGGTCCTTGTGGCTTGAGTGGAGTGAAAAAGGCAAATGGTATTGGGAGACAAGTTCAGGTAGGCAGGGTCCAAACAGGTGGGACCTCTTTGTCCATCGACAGAATTAAGTCTTACTCTTAGTGATTAAAAGCATTGGAAGATTTGGTGCAGGGCCATTAATTGATCTGATTTACATTTCTAAAGGATCACTCTGGCTGCTATGGGAAGAACTATCTGAAGTTTGGGTTAAGTGGAAACTGAGAGAACATTAGGAGGCGATTGCACTAATGACGTGCTGACTTGGTGCTAGGGTGGTAGCAGTGGAGAAAGTGAGAAGTCCTCAGATTTTGAACATCTATAGATAAAAGTAGACCCAGTAAGACTGACTATGGCTTTAGATGAAGGCTGTGAAGGCAAGAGGAAAAGTGTAAGAACCCCGAGATTTGCCTGAGCAACAAGCTGAGTGGTGGTACCATTTACTGGGATGGAGACACAATACTAGCAAGATGGAGGCAGGGTCGATTTTGATCATGTTACATTTAGTATGTAAATTACAATTCCTAGTAGAAATGCTGAGTAGGCTCTTTGGTAAGCGCTGGGACTAGATAGAAGACGGAGGAATCCGTGTGGACATGAGACAGAGCCTTGGCACTGATTATGCTCACCTAGGGGGTGAACAGAGGACTTAGCCCTATGGCTCTCAGGAGAGAAGTAAGCAGAGAGAAATACGTGATTGGCCACTGAGGAAGGGGACAAACCAAGGCCAACTTAAAGGCCACGGGAAGAAAGTGTTCAGAGGAGGAGGGAAGGCCCAGCTGTGTTAAAAGCTGCTGATGGGTTGAATTAGCCAATGGATTCAGCAATATGAAGGTTACTTGACAAGAGCCATTTTGGTGACTGTGGTAATGAAAGCCTGGTCCAGGGGGTTGAAGAAAGAATGGGTTTGGGAAGTGGAGGCAGGAGAGGCAGCACTTCTGAGAAGTTTTACTAAAAGGAGGAGAAGTAGGTGGAAGAGCTATGAAGCTCTAGGGAGCTTTCTTTTTAAGATGAGATATTTTAGCCCTTTTTGTATGCCAGTGGAAATAACCAGAAAGAGAAGAGAAATTCAGTGAAATGTTTCTGAGCAAGCAGGCCAAGAGGTGGTGATACAGTCTTGGATGGGCACAGTTTGTCCATTGTGATAGGAGGGAAGGTCGAGTTCATGAATATAGATGTAGACAGTCTATGGGTTTGGTCATGAGAGGATTAGGTCATTTCCTTCTGATGGCTTCTATTTTCTGATGAGCCACGAGGAGTGTCTCAAGTTAATGTTCACCAGTAATAATTAAGGTAGCTGAGCGCTTTCCTTTCTTGCTTCCTTTTCTTCCTTACTGAACAACTCAGTCCAAAATCCATTAGGTGAGATCTCTCAAGGAAGGCCTCCAGGCTAGAGGTTGCGGTGATGGTGGCCCACATCGGGATGCCTGAGCAGAGTGAGGAAGGATGTCCATTCCCGGTAGGGGAACTTTACAAGGTTGTGTCAGAGCCTGAGTGATTGGAGGAGGGTGGCTGTATTGGTAGGGAAAGAATAGAGTCAATAGCAATGGGAAAGTGGTTATATACAGTGGATACTGATCTAATAAATATATTGAATGAAGATGATGAGAGCCAACTTCTTACTGTCAGATGAGGGAGTTACAAATATGGAAAAGGAAAAAAATTAAGATGAAGTCTGTGGTTATGGTTTGGAATTGGAGGTATGGGTGTGATTATGGTTTTAAATATATATGGGTGCAGAAATAAGTGTAGATATAAATGTGTGTGCATATTTATATGTACATATACCACTGTATATATTAAGTACATATATGTGTATTTATATTTGTGTGTATATTGATACATATATTCTTTAGCTGTGTCACTCACTGAGAGGACTGGGAAGCAACAGCATACTATAGCAATGAGCATCCCAGATGCCCAGATCTTGGTTTCTAAATACCGTCCGCCATGAAAAGGAACCATATCTTCTTGAAGAAGTGACTAACTCCAGGGCTGGGGCAGGGAAAATACAAGATGGGAACATATCAAAAGGACAGAGCCAACTTGAAGGGGATATCATTGTTCATAACTGGAACACTTTAAGTATCAAATATTGAGGGTAATCCATGGAACAGGTACCTACCATGGGTAGGTAGGGTTCATACTGATAAATAAATGGATGAATAGATAGGGAGAAGGGAATACTTCTTTCTTAAGATAGAATGTAAATATAGGAAAAGAAATAATTGCATTATAAAATCATCACTAGAAACCATTTCAGTAATAATTCACCCAAGAAACATCAATGGACATTAATACTAGGGGTGAAAGTTTTTTTAAGAAACATAGTCTCAAACTGATGCCCAACTTACAAACTATAAAAGTAAAAAGAGTAACCTTGCACTAAAGAAACCTGACATAAACCTTAATCAAGTGAGCAACATTCCCATTCCAGTAATGTGTCAAATCCAGATCTGATGAGACGCAGTGAGAAGAACACAACAGTGTCACCTCTGTGATATTCCTACCAAAAAGTCCAAAAATGTACAGCCTGATCTAATCATGCAGAGACAGCAGACAGACCCAGAGTGAGGGACATTATACCAAAGGCTTCCAAAGTGTCAAAATTCCGAAAACCAAGAAAAAAAACTGAAGAACTATTCCAAATTGAAGGAAACAAAAGAGACACAATAATAACAGTACAGTATGTGATCCTAGACTGGATCTTTTGCTGTAAAAGCCATCTTTGGGATACTTGGCAGACCTTGAACAGGAACTGGACTATGGATTGGATGATAGTAAGGTGACTTTTTTTTTTTTTGGCTGATCATATGATGGTTATGTAGGAGACTATTCTTGTTTGAGGTACTTGGGGTGATGGGGCACATCTCAGCAACTCTTAAATGGTTCAGGAAAAAAAAAAGTTACTTGTACTATTCTTGAAACTTTTCTAGAAGTTTGAAATTTATTTCAGAATCAAAAAAGAATTATAAAGTAGCCATGGATAAAGAGATTCAGTTTAAAAAAAATTTTTTAAAAGGGATGGCTAAGAACTTTTTTGAAGAACTAGATGAGAGGACCTCCTGTTCTAGAGTCATTATCAAGTTACACTATTGAGGAGTGAATGACCTTGGACAGATAGTGGAATAGCATAGGGTGTCCACAAACGAAATGGCGCATAGGTGAAAGGTTGGTTTATATCTAAGGTGATACTGCAGGCCAGAGAGGAAGGACTGGTCTTTAAAACACATGTCACCTCACACCTATTTGAGTGGCTATTTAAAAAAAAAAAAAAAAAAAAAAAAAAAAAAAAAAGACAACAAGTATTGGCAAGGATGTGGAGAAAAGAATACCCTTGTGCACCTTTGGTGGGGATGTAAGCTGGTGCGGCCACTATTGAAAATAGTATGGAAAGTCCTCAAAAAATTAAATAGAACTGCCATATGATCCAGAAATTCCACTTTTGGGTATTAACTGAAGAAAATGAAAACACTAACTCAAAAAGATATATACACCCACGTTCATTGCAGCATTATTTACTACAGTTATTAACCATAATGACCAAGATAGGGAAGCGACCTGTGTCCATCAACAGATGAATGGGTGAAGAAAGGATCTATGCATATACACACACCTGGGATATTATTCAACCATAAAAAAGAAGGAAATCCTGCCATTTGGGACAACATGAATGGCCCTTGAGAGAATTATGCTAATCAGAGAAAGACAAATACTGTATGATCTCTCTTACATGTGGAATCTTAAATAAACCCAGGCTCATGGATACGGAGAACAGATTGGTGCTTGCAAGAGGTGTGGGAGGAGGGATGGGCAAAATGGGTGAAGGTCGTCAAGGTACGAACTTCCCAGCTATAAAATAAATCATGAGAATGTAACATACAGCATGGTGATTATAGTTAATAATACTGTATTGTCTATTTGAGAGTTACTAAGACAGTAGGTCTCAAAAGTTCTTATTACCAAAAAAATGTGTAACTGTGTGTGGTGATGGATATTAGACTTATTGTGGTGAATTTTTCACAGTATATACAAATATTGAATCATGTTATACACCTGAACTATTATAATTGTATATGTCAGTCATATCTCAATAAAAGTATATATAGTGCTGTGTCAATTTGATATCTACATGGAACACGGAAGGGAAGTTGGACCCTACTTCATTCCATACTCAGAGGTCAATTTTAATTGGAGCGCGTTTAAATGAGTAAGTAAAACACTAACACTTCCAGAATACAATGTAGAAGAACAGCTTCGTGACCTCAGCATAAGGGAATATTTCTTAAACAGGATATTAAAAAGACATCATAAGGGAAAAGGTTGATAAATTGGATCAATTCAAAATTAAGAATTTCTGTTCATCAAGACACCATGAAGAGAGTTGAAAAGGCAGGCCTTAAGAGAGAAGATACTTGTGAAGCATAAGCCAACAGAGGGCTCATATCCAGAGTATATAAAGAACTACAAATCAGTAAGAAAAAGGCAACTGAACAGAAAAATGAGCAAGAGACCGAAATAAGCACTTCACAGAAAGTAAATATCTAAATGGCCCATAAGCATATGAGATGTACTCAACAGCATTACTAATTAGGGAAATGCAAATTAAATTCACAATGAGATGTCACCATTTACCACCAGAATGGCAGAATTTTAAAAACATGGAAACTATGGAGTGTTGACAAGGATGTGAAGCAACTAGCTTCTAATACATTGCTGGTAAGACTGCAAATTGGTGTAGCCAGTTTGAGGAATAAGTTGGCATTATCTGTTAAAGCTGAACATACTGCCTTAGTTATAACAAAACTACTCGAGAGGACTGGCTTTTAACATCAGAACAAAACAACAGAAATTTCTCTCTCACAGTTGCAGGGCTGGGAATTCCAAGATCAAGGTGCCTGTCTGGTGCAGATGTGCTCCTGGTTCTTAGATGGCCATTTTTCTCCCTGTACCCTCTGGTGGCGAAAGGGGCAAGGGGTCTCCAGGAGGTCTCTTCTATAAGGGCACTAATCCCATTCATAGGTGATCCACCCCCATGACCTAATCACCTCCCCTAGGTCCCACTTACAAATACCATCACACTGGGGATTAGGTTTCAACATTTGATTTGGGGAGGACGCACACTCATTCTATAGCACATACCCAGAATTGATGACCCAGCAATACCATTCCTAAGTACAGCCCAGAGAACATCCAATAGCATTCATAATAGCTACAAAGTAGAAACAACCAAATGTGCCTTGTAGTAAAAATGTATATGTGGAGGCATGTACATTAATACAGATGAATGAATTACAGCTACACGTAAAAATGGGTGATTCTCACAAATGTGGGGAAAAGAAGCATTAAAGAATACGTGTTGAATAATTCCATTCGTTAAAACTTCTCAAAAAGGCAAAGTATGTGATAGCGTTTATGAATGGATACTTATGTGGTAAAACTATACAGAAAAATGAAATATTATCATTTCATAAATGGATAGCAGTTAACTTTCTGGTGGTCACAGGGGGCATTGATGAGAAGGGACACAAATGGGTCTTCAAGCGTCCTGGTAGTATTCTTTCTTTGCCTCAGCGGTTAATGGATCTATTTCTGATATTTCATTGGGCTGTACATTTATATACTTACTGTGTCTTATACTTCACAATAAAAAGTGCTCAAAATAAATGTAAAGAGGTTTAAGGTTATCCCTATGACAAAGTCATTTCTGCTCCCTTGACAATACTTACTAATTAGCACCTGATATTCAAGGGTATTTTGAGCCAAGCACTGTATTAAGCATTTTATATACATCATCTCTTATGGCAGTAATCCTCTAAGTAAGGTGCTTTTATTATCCCCATTTTACAGAAAGGGAAACCGAGGCTTAGAGGGGTTAAGTAACTTGCTAGGGGTCATACAGCTAGGAAACTCAACCCAGTCGCGTTCTCCCCAGAAGTCTGCCTTTTAATTGCTACAGGTTCTCCTTTCTGTACATGCTCCATCCTGCTACCAAGACGTTTAGGGCATCCCTGTTTATTGTAAGCTGCCACACCCCCCACGGCCTCTAGCCCAGTGCATTGTACAATATAGGCCTTCAAGAAATGTTGAGTTGAATGAATAATGACTGAAAGCTCCGTTCGTTTCATCCACTTCCTCCCACGTACTGGCTGCACTAGTGCAAGATTTCCTTGACTGTGCAAAGTCACTGAGGTTTCAAGCAGAGGAAAAATAACGGAAAGCTTCCTGCCTGTGGCTGATGCTACTTTTGCTTGCTGGGGTTTGTCAGACAAATTCCCTACTTCCTTTTTTTTGCCTTCCCTGAGCTCCAAGACATCTGCCTCACTTCCTCGTGTTCCCTCCCTTGGCCTGCCACCCAGGAAGCGATAGATGGAGAAGCAGCCAGGCTGCGTGCATGCCTGCTGCTTCTGCCTCCGGAGGGTGTCCCAGGTGCAACCATTCCGCAGGTCTTAGGCGGGCCAGGAGGGTGCAGGGCAGAGAGCCCAGCCATTCTAAATAAAGCTCCTAGTTCCACGTTGCTCCTGGTTTCGGAAGGTCGTCTGAGGCAAGAAGACTCCCAAAGAAAAGTAACTTGGTTTGGAACTTCCAGGCCATATTCGGTGGCGATTTGTCACTGCCTTTGAAGCCGTAGCTGCTCAGTAATGCAAGTACAGAGGCAGGTGCGTGGGACTCCATGAAATATCACCAGCTCAGTCTTTGCCATTTGCCTTCACTGTATGCCCTTTTCCTATTGATAGAAGATTACAGAAAATAAACGACGGAGGTGCCTGGGTGGCTCAGTTGGTCAAGGGTCCGACTCTTGACTTAGGCTCAGGTAATGATCCCAGGGTCATGGAATTGAGCCCCATGTGGGGCTCCACACTGAGCATGGAGCCTGCTTAAGATCCTCTCTCTTTCTGTGTGTGTGTGTGTGTGTGTGTGTGTGTCTCCCTCTGCCCCTCTCCCCCAGCTTGTGTACTCTTAAGAAAATAAACAAAAAGAAGAAATCAAATCCTGAGAACTCTGCATATTTTCCTGGACCATTTTTACCACAATCTCAAGTTGTTCAAAGCAGCTAATTACTTACAGTTCCCTCACCTCCGCTGAACTGGCTCCTCCTCCCGATTTTGATCCCTCCGCCACCTACCTCAGGTGTCTGAAGTCCATAACACTCCCTCCCTTCCCTCCCACTCACCTACTCTTGCCTGCCTTTAAGGTACCATCCATTTGGACCTGACAATCCTTTAGGTCCAGGAAAACTTGGGCCAATGCTTTGTTTTATAGACAGCTTCAAGTCACATGAATAATGTCCTTAGAGTGAGGATTACTAGGCACTAAAAAGGTTATGGGCGGTCTATAACATCCTTCAGGAAAATCTCTATAAATCTGTGTAGGGTGATATAAAAGGGTCAGAGTCTCTTCAGTGCTTTTTTTCCATAATCTCTCACACAGACTGTAATAAATGATGTTCACTGTGTCCTACCTAAGAGTATCCTTCCTTGAGTTTGTTCAAGTATCAGGTGGCCAGGTCTTTCAACAGGAAACTTGCCTTCCCAGCTGCAGGGATGAATCTTGATTAATCTATGCCAATCATAGTAATTCATTTTCCTTGCCAGTGATTGGCTTAGGAGTGGACATGTGTGATCCTGGCCAATGAGGTGTGGGGAGTTTTCTGGGTGCTTCTGGGAGGGTCAAATTCGTACATTAGTGAGGCTGGGTTCTGCGTCCTCTGATGGCTTTTATGTTGCTGTGTGAGTGCGCAAGACTGGAGCTCTGGTGCCCACCTGTGACCATGGAACAACAGGCCTGAGGATGGAGACCAAGACGGGGGTAGCAGAGATAAAATGTGGGAAGAACCCAAGTGTCAGCCAAAACTGTTCTACCATTGGACATGGGGCTTATTGTTATGAGAGGTGATACATTGCTACTTGTCATTTATGTGATTGAACCGGGCTTACTGTTACTTGGGCTGAAAACCTGATACATCTGCATTTAACAAAAATACAGCCTTCTCTCCCACCTCCCTCATTAGGGTACCAGCTTCAGGCTAGCTTTTGTCCTAGCAGGGGGTTGGGTTTTTAATGATATCCTCATATTCAGTCATCTCAGCCTCTTACCAAATGCTTGCTCAAGGTTAGACTTTTATTTATTTGTTTAAAGTTCATTTATTTGGAGAGAGAGAGAGCGTGCCACACGTGAGTGGGGGAGGGGCAGAGAGAGAGAGGGAGTCCCAAGCAGGCTCCACACTGTCAGCACAGAGCCAGATGCAGGGCTCAATCCCACACACTGTGAGATCATGACCTGAGCCGAAATCAAAAGCCCAACGCTCAACCAACTGAACCACCCAGGCACCACCTCAAGGTTAGGATTTTAATCTCTAGAATCCAACAGTATGAAATGAAGTCCCCCGAACAGGTACATCAGAGTCACATGGGAAATGGGCAGAAGATCCAGAGAAGTTAAAAAAATAAGACTATGAGAAGACTTTCAGCATCACTTATCATTAGGAAATGCAAATCAAAACCACAGTGAGATATCTATCACTTTCCACCCACTAGGATGGCTGTGATCAAAAAGGACAACAGAAGTGTTGGTGAGTATGTGGAAAGATTAGAACTCTTCATATGCTGCTGGTAATGTGAAATGGTGCACCTGCTTTGGGAGAGTCTGGAAGTTTTCTCAAACGGTTAAACATAGAGTTACTATATGACCCAGCGTTTCCACCTCTAGAAACATACCTAAGAGAACTGAAAACATAGGCACACATGAACGCTTGTGCCTGATTGCTCGTAGCAGCACTATTCATAATAGCCCAAAAGTGGAAACAGTCCAGATCTCCACCAGCTGAGGAATGGATAAACAAAATGTGGCATATCCGTACAGTGGAATATTATTTGATCCTTGTAAAAGAGAATGAAGTTCTGATACCTGCTACAGTACAGAAGAGCCTTGGAAACATGCGAAATGAAAGAAGCACATGTTGTGTGAATCCATTTACGTAAAATGTCCCAAAGAGGCAAATCCACAGAGACAAAGTAGATAGTGGGTGCCTGGGTAGGTGTTAGGCGCGATGGGGAATGACTGCTAAAAGGTACAGGGTTTCTTTTTGGTGTGAAGAAAATATTCTAAAATTAGATTGTGGTAATGGTTGTACAACTCTGAATATACTAAAAACTGTTGGATTTGTACATATTAGATGGGTTATATGATAGGTAAATTATATCTTAAAGATGTTTCAGAAAGGTCCAATTCAACCATTTTTGCTTTCTGAATTTATAAGAATTGGAATCACTCCCATTCGTTTGTTAAGTAACAATATGGGCAAAAACATTTGCTATATAGAATAATAATTAATGGCCTTTATGCATCTAAAAAAAAATCTGGGAAGTTTTTTGGTTTTTTGTTTTTTTGAGAGAGAGAATGAAGGAGGGAGAGAGAGAATCTTAAGCAGGCTCCATACTCAGCCAGGAGCCTGACATGGGGCTCTATCTCATGACCCTGAGATCATGACCTGAGCCAAAATCAAGAGTCAGACACTCAACTGACTGAGCCACCCAGGTGCCCCACCCCAACTTGGGGAGTTTAAATTATAAATTCCTGGGCATCTCCTCATACCTACAGATCAGACCCTCTGGGAGTGAGGTCAGGGAATACACAGCTCTCCAGAGATGCTCCTCATGCTAAGGTTTGCCAACTGAGAGATCAGAGAGAGTTCTGGCCTTCAGAATAATGGTTCCTGCCTAGTGGGAAGTGTTTATTTGCAGAAAGGATGCTGAGGGTTGCATACATAACCATAGCACGGTGTATCATGAATACACAGTTATGGCAGAGTTTTAGCGTCACAGACCTTCCTTGAGTCCTGGTTCTGTTAACCCAAAAGCTGTATGAAGTCTGGGAACTTACTTAAACTTCAAGTCTGTTTCATAATCTGTAAATGGGGATAAGAACGTTGCTCTCAGTGGCAACTGATGTAATAACAGTTAAAAATCTGAGGTGCTTCATACAGTGTCTGGTCCCCAATAAGCTTTCATCTGAGTGGCATGCAGAATTCAGTATATCCTAAAGTATATCCTTACATCAATTTAAATCTTAGGAAGAGTCTATTTGAAGGGCATTATCTCAAGAGCACACAGAAATGTCTTTATTGAATTCCTAGCCATATGGTGAAGTCCATAGAATATAAACCCTGTGAGAGCAGGGCTCTGGTTTTGGCTCCATGCTGTGTTAAATCAGCACCTGGAGAGTAGTTGATTCTTAAATATTTGTTGAGAGCAGGAGGGATACGGGGTTTTTCAGCAGTTGTGAGTTAATGTTCCCTGAGTCCCTTGCCATAATGTGAGTAGCTCCATTTGCCTGATTGTGGACACCTGGTGTCTTAGTTGGCTTGGGGCTCCATAACAAAATACCACTGCCTGGGTGGCTTCAACAACAGACAGTTATTGCTCACAGTTCTGGAGACTTAGAAGTCCAAGATCATGGCGCTGATTTGTTGCCTAATGAGGAATCTCTTCCTGGCTTGAAGATAGCTGCTTTCTCTCTGTCCCCACAGCTGTGTCTCTTTTTCTTACAAAACCACTAACCCCATCATGAGGGCCCCACCTCCTATAACCCTCATTGCGTCTTAAAAGCCTTAAAAGCCTCCAGTTACCATCACGTTGGGGGTTAGGGCTTCAACGTATGAATTTGAGGGACAGAGTTCAGTCCATGGCACCTGGTTCCTCCTCCAGCCCCAACTCATCAGCTAATATCTGTGCTTCTTTCAGTACCCCCCAGCTAGGTCTAACAGAGATCTGCCCTTCTGCTTCTGCCCACTCCTGCACTCAGCTCCTGGGCAGCTTTTATTCACATTATTTATTCACATTCAGTGAACTGCTCACTGCCCTCCTCTGCTGACCCAGATCTAACCTATAAACTTGCAGTAGGCAACAATTTGTAGAGCCTTCTGTCCTGATAAATCTTTGTTCTCAAAAGTTCCTGTGAGTGCCACCTGCCATAGAAATATCTCTGAAAAGGTATCGTTCTATCATGGTAGGACCAAGATCTTTGCTACAAGAGTTGGCAGGTGCTGCTTGGACTGGCTGAGCTAATGGCTCCATGTTGCATGGCTATTTCCATTGGCACATTCTTATCTCAGTTGCCGTAGATTATCGTCAGGAGCTGACATCAACAGTTGTGCCTCCTGGGCCTAAAGGAACCAGCTTCTGCTCCTCTCTGCCAGGAGTGTTGGTTGACAGACATTGTTTTCCAACACACCTCGCTTGGTGATCATTTGCCTTGGGTTTCTAACCTCTCCCTCCACAGATAGTTTGCTTTCTCTGTTTGGGTTGGTGTTTCCTGCACCTCCCAAAATAGTATCATCTGTGAGTTTCATCACCCACTGTTTGCCCCCACTTCTCCCGGCTCATTAATAGGCATCAAAGTGTAAAACCCTCTCCATCATGGCAGGAGAGACCGCCAAGCTGCCATAAGCTCTGGGGGTGGTTGGGAATGTGACTGTCTCCAGTGCTAAGAGCTATATATAGGCCTCTGCTGAGGAGGTGACACCTGTCTAGAAAAAGGAAACCGTGGAGCATTCTAGAAGCCAGTTGGGAGCTTGGAGAGTCAACAGTGGATAGATAAGAGAGGGCCCCTGGAGGCTCGGGTGGCCTGGCCCTTCCTCTCTACTTGAGAAGCTCTCCTGAGCCATGAGCTGGAGGCTCAGAGACATCATATCATCCCCTGCTCCTGTCGGTGGCTCCTGTCCTGGCTCTCGTCTTGGCCCAGAGGCTCCTACCCAGCAGAGCCTTTGCTACCCACTGTGTCTTCATCCTGACCCTGGGTGTTAGCACAAGGTCTGTCAGAAGGTAAATACCCCAGTGTTTGAGTGAAAAGTATCTAGGTCTACTAATCAACCTATATTCCAACAGTATTGATGACCATCAGTATTGCCAAGCTGAGGAAATCCCAGTGAAAAGCAAAACTACATTTAAGTTGACCTACTTGGTTTCATAACAGGGTTACACCATGTTCTTAGTGTTCAAGAACAGCTTGTTGAGAGATCTGTACACCATACAGTTCCCCCTTTTCAAGTATACACTTCAGTGTCTTTTAGCATAATCACAAGATTCTGCAACCATCGCCACAGTCTAATTTTGGAGCATTTTCATCATCCCAAAAAGAAACCCAACAGCCATCAGCCATCACTCCCCATTTCCCACACCAATCCTCAGTCCCCGGCAACCACAAATCTACTTTCTATCTATCTAGACTTCCTTATTCTAGACATTTCGTAAAAATGGGGTCTTTTGTGACTGGCTTCTTTCACTCAGCACAATGTTTGCAAGGTTCACTCATGTTGTAGTCATGTGTCACAACTTCATTTCTTTTTATAATCAAATAATATGCCATTGCACGAATACAGGAGATTAGGATTTCCACTTTTTGACTTATGAATAATACGCTGTGAACATTGGTGTACACGTTTTTGTGTCAACTTTTGTTTTCATTGCTCTTGGGTATATACTTAGGAGTGGAATTGCTGGGTCATATGGTATGTATGCTTAAAATTTTGAGGAACTGACAAACTGTCTTCCAAAGTCTCTACCATTTTGCATATCCACCAACAGTACCTGGGGGTTGTAATTTGTCCATATCCTCATCAATACTTACTGCCGTGTCTTTGATCATAGCCATCCTAGTTGGTGCGAAGTGATGTTACACTGTGATGCTGATTTACATTTCCTTGATGACAAATGATACATCTTGTGTACTTATTAGTCATTTGTATATCTTCTTTAGAGAAATGTCTGTTCAGATTATTTGCCCATTTTTAAATTTGGGCTACTTTTTAGTATTGTAAGATTTCTTTACATATTCTGGAAACAAATTCCTTATCAGATATATGATTTACGAATATTTTTCCCTTTCTGTGAGTTGTCTTTTCACTTACTTGATGGTACCTTTGCAGCAGAAAGATTTTACTTTTTAATGAAGTCTAGTGTATCTGTTTTTCTTCTGTTTCTTGTGGTTTTGGCATCCTATCTAAGAAACCATTGCCTAAATTAAGGTTATAACAGTTTACTTCTATGTTTTCTTCTAAAAGTTTTATAATTGCATTTCGAGTTGATTTTTGTATATGGAGTGAGGCAGGGGTCCAATTTCATTCTTTTACGTGTACAGTCGTTTCAGAAGAGTGAAAATAACTCCACCCCCTTTAGCATGTGCTGTCAGGTTGTAACCCACGCCCTGGCCCATACCATCTCCCAGGGCATATAGCAGTAAGTGTGGTGATGCCTGAGATGCCGTTTGGGGAAAGATTAGCATAGAGAGTATGCAATAAAGAAACAACAGACCAAGGGACGAGCTTTGGATTTCAACCAGCAGCATCTCTTTTGCAGCTGCCCACTCCTCTCCTGGTTATTAAATTGGGAGCAGTGTTACACTGGAGGTCAACTTGGACTTTTAAAAAATACTGGATGTTAAGTGGTGCCTCGATGTTCACGCCCTTAGCAGAACACTGCCTGGGGGAAACCGCTAAGGCACAGTGTTTACTAAGTCTCAGACACCATTCTGGGCATTTTACCCACTTTTACTTACTGATCAGCGTTCCTGTGAGCTCTGCTTTTCAGGCCTGTGTATCTCCCCTTGAGGGAGGAGGGTGGAAGTGGTGGCGGGGGCTGGAGGGGGAGGGAGAGAGAGCAGAGTGATGTTAGGGGAAGGAATCCAGTAGAGGAAGAAGGTGGCGTGTGTGGAAGAGAATGTGGGGGTAAGGGAGGATCTTAGAGCAAGTCTACCAGAGCCACTTGAAGGTTGGATGCGAGTGCATACGTGTGGAGGGGCACCTCAGTGTCTTTGTCTTTCTCGCCTCTCTGCCTCCCCTTCCTCCCAGTGCCCCTGTGTCTCTGCTCCTCTGCACTGCTGCTGCTCAGGGTGGGCCTCACGCCGTGGGCACCCACCCTGCTCTGCCCCTGTCCCTCAGGGAGCACCTCCCCAGACACAGTCACTTATTATCTTAGCGAATCATCTAAACCTCAGCTCTAGGTTATCCAAACCTGATGATTTATTTGCATTTTGGCTTATCAGGCTTTAAAATGCTTTAGCTTTGAAGGGGCCAGTGTCAGGGTCCAGTACCTCATTGGGTTGGGAAGGGAGAAGGAGAAGACCTGGGGGAGGAGAGGATTTTTTTCCTTGGTGCTCAAACCCACAGTGGCCTTTCTGTCTTAGCCCCTCACTCGTGACCCCATGGTGGGCTAAAGCCAGGCTCCCTGACCCAGAGCAGTGAATCTTCTTGGTGTGCCCCCCCACACCCCAATCTCTGCCTGCCCTGGGCCAGCCCCAACCTACAGTTGACATGAGAGGTGAGAAATGGAAGGAGCTCTGAACAAGGGGCCAGCCTATGTGGGCTTCAGCCGTGCTGAGTCTCAAACTACTTGTGTGCCTCTGGGAATTAGGTCCTCACCCGGCCTCCTCTGGCCAGGCCCTCACCCCCCATTTCTGGTTTTCCATATCGTCCTCCCAGGCACAGCTGGCCACTCTGGGTCCTGCACTGGGCTTCCATAGCCAGTCTCCTCCATCGGAAATAGATGCCTGCGCCTTTCTCTTCCTCCATTTTCAGGGCACGTGGGGCCTGCCCTCCCAGGCGGATACACCTTGTCTGTCTCTCAGGGGAAGCAGCCGTGGGACAGCCACTTACTAGCTCTGTGACCTTGGAGATTCTCTGTAGCCTCTTTTGCCACAGTTTCTCTATATATATGTGTGTGTGTGTGTGTGTGTATGTATATATATATATATATATATATATATATATATATATAGGGATGGGTTGTGAGGATTGAGTGAGTCAATCATAAAGCTCTCAGAACAGTGCCTCTTGTAGAGGTTAACTGAGGGCTCCCGTTGCCACAACCACCACTTTTCTGCCTGGTTCCAACTGATCCTGCACATCCGCTCACCCTGTCTACCCTGGAAAGGCTGCCGAGTGTCACCATGCTGCTGTCCTGGTCACCATTCCCCACTTTGTGAGCTGAGTCCTACTCCCTGTCACATCTCCCTTCAAGTTCCCCAGCCTCTGTTCTCCTTCCTTGTGGAGTCTAGGGCACATGGGGATACATGTAAGTCGGACTTGGGGCATCCGCAAGTCTCAGGTCCGGAAATCTGCGTATCTAGAACCTACGTTTTCATACCTACAGAATCACAGTTTTCAATACCTTCTAGTATGTTCTATGTGTACCCTGTAGGCCACACATTGAGGTTTTTCCTTCTGTTTCCTTGGTCCTCCATGGTCTCCTCTTGGTCCTACATCTTTAGCTGTTGGGTGGCAGATTATTTTAAATTATTTGTTTTGTATTAGTTTATAAGTGATACCTATTTGTAAACTTGGAAAATGCAAGAAAGTGAGATAAAATAAAAACAAAAGCAATTAATGTTTTCTTTATTAATCCTATAGGTAAAAATATACATGAACAATGACATGATTTAATCCTTTAAAGAGATTTAGCTGAAGTACTTTTAGTGACAAGTTTTAAGAGAGGAGTTAAACATGCTTATTTGACAATGATAATGGTTTTAATTCCTTTTAATTCAATAATCCTTTATTTCTGTCATGGTGAACAAATGCCCACTATAGTCTTAGCCACTGATGTTTCTATATCCTGCAACACTTTCTCTCTGAACCAAGATGTTGATAGAAACATTCCTTGTGTTGTCAGATGCTGAACTAAACAAATTTATAACCAGCTTCTTCATTGCAAGACTTGTCAGAGCCTTTAATTGCTAATTTCCCAGGAATGACAAGCTGTACATAGTATTGCCCAAACTTGACTACGAAACAATACCACACTAGTTTTAAAATGTACATTGTAACATCTTGCTAGGAGTTAGGATTCCCTGGAACTCCATTCGAGAAACACCACTTTATATTAAACCGTCCAAGTTTTCCTCTGGTTCACTTCACACCCCAAAACCAACAGCACAGGATTATGTGTAGATGAGTGGAAGAGCAGCCTATAGCTGTTACTGATTTCTTTTTTTTTTTTTTTTTCAACGTTTTTAATTTATTTTTGGGACAGAGAGAGACAGAGCATGAACGGGGGAGGGGCAGAGAGAGAGGGAGACACAGAATCGGAAACAGGCTCCAGGCTCCGAGCCATCAGCCCAGAGCCTGACGCGGGGCTCGAACTCACGGACCGCGAGATCGTGACCTGGCTGAAGTCGGACGCTTAACCGACTGCGCCATCCAGGCGCCCCTGTTACTGATTTCTAAGTGAAGCAAATCTTGGATGAAGTAGGACGTTGGACGTGGAGTAGAACACAGGGCTTCATGTCTCGGCATTGTTGCTCAAAAACTAGGTGAATTTGGTTAATCACAGCTGAGGCTGTTTCCTTGCCGACACACTGGGAATAAGATCTGCCTCCCAGGGTTGTTGTAAAGAATAACTGACATTGTTTATGCAAGTGCTTAGTTAAATAAAAATGCTCTAGACAAGTAATTTTTAGGTGTTTATTAGTATAGGAACAAACCCAAAAATTGTAACCTTGTTGGTATCGTGTTTTATCAACTTGGCTCCTGCCTGGTGCTCCAGAATCCACAGGCCTTTCTAACCTGACAAACAGCATCCTCACTCTCTAGGACTTTCTGGAGAGAAACACAGAAGCACCTGCTCTGCTGTGCCAGCCCCACCCCAGCCTGCCATGGGACCCACTCCATCCACATCGGAAGCCCCTCTGTGCAAGGACGCCCAACTGCTGAGCCACGAGAATGGCTGCTCCGTGTCTGTCCTGGAGGGTAAGAAGTAGCCAGAACACCAGGAAGCCCTCAGTTCCCTTCCCACTCACTCTGTCAACACGTCTTCACTGAGCTGAGGCCCCGAAGGGAAATAGCACAATAGCAAACACTCAGAAGTAGAAACCATCCTCTCTCCGTGGGTGGGGCAGGACGGGAACCACCAACTTCAGCGTCTCCATTTCTTCATCTGCCCAAATGTCTGATAATGCAGACAAAAGAGAAAATGTCAAACTTCTAGCCCTCAAGGGGCTTCATTTTAGTGTGGGAGGAAAGCCTCATACTCTAAATAAGAGCAAGTGAGGGGTGCCTGGGTGGCTCAGTCGGTTAAGCGTCTGACTTCGGCTCAGGTCATGATCTCACAGTTAGTGAGTTCGAGCCCCACACTGGGCTCTGTGCTGTCAGCTCAGAGCCTGGAGCCTGCTTCAGCTTCTGTGTCTCCCTCTCTCTCTGCCCCTTCCCCACAAGCGCTCTCTCTCTCTCTTAAAAATAAACATTTAAAAAAATTAAAAATAAGTAAATAAATAAGAGCAAGTGACTTTTTATGATGAAGTAGCTGCCATAAGGCCCAATGTGGCATCCACGCATAGATGCATGGCTACCTCAGCTGACCGTGGCCGAAGAACCTAACATCACAGCGTGCTGGTGGCTCAGCTCGGGATGCCATGACACAATACCATAGACTGGGTGGCATAAACAACAGGCAGTTATTTACTCACAGTTCTAGAGGCTGGAAGTCTGAGATTAGGGTGCCAGCATGATCAGGTTCTGGTGAGGGCTCCTTTCCTGGCTTACAGACAGCTGCATGCTCACTGGGTCCTCACGTGGTCTTTCCTCAGTGCACATGTGAAGAGAGAGAGAGAGAGAGAGAGAGAGAGAGAGAGAGAGAACTCTCTGGTGTCCCTTCTTATAAGGCCACCAATCCAACCAGATGAGAACCCTACCCTTATGACTTCATCTAACCTTAATTACTTCTTAGTACGGTCACATTGGGGTTAGGACTTCAAACGTATGAAGGGAGGACGGGGCACAACTCAGTCCATAGCAGATGGTAGTGAGGTCAAGGCTGTGCCTCATGTTCCCAGGGGATCAACTGAATCACCTTGGTTCTAGCCACAGGTAGCATTCTACCTAGGTCTGCTCACAGCATGGTGGGGGTGGGGGTGGGGGGGGCGGCAGTATGGATTAGATGTAGACCATCCTAACCACTGGAATGGCAAAATGTTAGACCCCTAACTCTTTTAAACCCCTCACTTTGAAGGATGAGGAAATCAAAACTCCCAGAAATTAAGTGGTACTCTTGAGGTCCCACAATCCAAATCCTTGACTCCCGCAGGGATTACCACTTTAAAAATACGATTTCTAAAATCCCACGCCCATTTAGGGCACTGCAAACTACTCCCAGGGCTGTGCATTTCAGGCATCCCAGGAAGATACTCCCAATTGATCTTGCTTAATGTCAGGCCATTGTAAATATATTTTTAGCAGCCCCCATGATTAACTCTTAAGGCAGGGAACACCAAGCCCAAACTATTCTCTTCCTACTCCCTTCCCCTTTGAAGCTTCTGGAACCTCCAAGGAAACCCTGGGGCTTCTAGGACATAAGCAGGAATTCACTTATTCAAGTCCAACATCCTTCTTTGAGAGATAGGCCCAGAAGAAAGTCACTTGCCCAGTGTTACATAGGAAAGACAGGAAATTAGTGCCACACCTGGAACAGAACCAAGGTCTCCATTCAAAATCATGAATTCTTCCAGTCCAGAAGACTCCAAACTCAAACAAGTGTCAGAATCACTTTAACATAGATGTCTTCAAAGAATTCAATTCAGTAGGTCTAGTGTGTGGCCCTAGTGTGGAGATTTTTAAGCAACACCAAGTTACTGATGTGGCTGCTCTCACTATAACCAGGTGTTTGTGTTCACGATGTGCAAGCAGCTTTATTGAAGGCAGGAATAGGAGTCTCTGAGGCTTTCAGGCCAAGTTGTCATTGGCTTTTTATGTCCCTATAAGCACCATGGGCTCTATTCCTGCTTCCACCAACTGAAGGGTGATTCCTTGCAATAGTTTGTGTCTGATCCCTCAGCATCACTCGTTAGACTCATCCAGCAAGTTCCCAACACATTCCTATAGGTGAAATGTGTACATAAACAACAACAGGTGCAGGCAGGCGATCCCACTAATTATCACCATCTGGATGAATAGACTAAAAAAGAAATCCCCTAAAAATATGCGATGGAATTTTCCCCTTTTTGTTTTCTTATTTCTGGTGGCTTAAATGTTGTGTTTGGTTTAAATACAGGCATGATCTGACCACAAATATTATGGGCAGAAAAGCCAACACAGCAGACTCTGTGGAAAGACTTGCTTTCAGGTAGGACGTAAAAATAGTGCTCGCTGCGTCTGCAGGTGTTCCTGGCTCTTGTTGGAATGTGTCACTTTGCTCCTCCATAGGAGATCTCTGCAGTTAGTTTACTCCCGTTTTAGGGAGAAGTAATTGGGGAGGAAGAGGTTAGATGGCTTAAGGTCACAGAAAGTTGGTAATGGCATGTGAACATGTGGACGGCATGTCTTAGCTACAACCAGGTCTGGGCTTGGCGTCTGGACCCCTGAGGTGGGGCTGACAGGGCTGAGTTGTTGGCCCCTGGAATAAAGGAGCCAGGAAAGGAACTCCAGTCAAGTGGGCTTGTTTTTGTTTTGATGATTAATAAGGAGCCTTTGAAAGGTAATCATCTGTGTAAAGTCCAGTCCAGTCCTGTGCAACGTCCTCTCAGCCCCCAGATAGTTGTTGCTACCTTTACGGTAACAGGGTGGGGAGTGTTGAGCTCAGCTGCCAGGGAACCCCCAGGGAGAGGTGTCTCTGATCAGCTGGCACCCTCACTATTTGGGAAATGAGATTTTAATCCTGAAGATTCAGTCTTGGCAGATCGTCACGGTTTACATTTTGTTTCTGGGGACTCTGCGCCTGACCTTTTCTTACGTCCCACTGTCCTTGCAGAGAGGAGAACTGGGACTGACGTAGTCAGGAAATGAGGACAAAGTTGCCCGCTCTCCTCTCTTCCTGTAGCTCGGGAATCAGAACCAGGGCTGTGTAGCTGGGGCGGTGGCGGCAGGGGGGGGGGGTGCTGCCAATTCCATTTTGACCTGCTAAGCACCATGGGACTCAGAGATATAAAAGATGGGGTCCCTGCCCAGCCCCATCCCAAACGTCACAGGATAATGTCAGTCAATGGGACACGGGACTGGGTCTGCTCAAGCACAGTTCTGTGGGACCGCCAGGGTAGGAAATACCTTGTTGCAGAGGGATGAAGCTGGGGTAAGGCAGGGGTGAGCTGGCTTGTCCAGGTTTCTGGAATCAGACTCTGAAACATGGCAAACCCAGGTTACTTACAGAATCTCTTTATTTTATATCCATACAATATTGGTATGAAGACACTGAGCTTGCCTGTTTCTTTGAGTCTCCTTGCTTCTGCGGATGGGGTTCGCGCTAGGCTAAGCCCATTACCTATGAAAACGAAAACATCCCTTGGGCCACTGGTCTCTCTTGAATGAGGCATTGGAGCCCTTGTTAAAGGCAAAACATTATCTGACCACGTTATTAGTTGTAACACCTTAGTTCCATTCAGCAAAGCAGGTTTGCTACTTCCCAGCCAGGGCCCTGGAAGGACAAGACTTGGGACAGGTCTTGTGTTAGTTGTGAGATAGAGGGAGGGAACCAGGAGGGTGAACTGACCCAAGTGCCCCATTCCTGAGGTAGAAGGAAGTTTGCTGGAGGATGCTGGGCAGATGCTTAGCTGGGGTGGGAGGGGCCCTCCCACCTTGCCAGTGATGCCCAGAGTCTGCCCTTGGGATGCAGCGTTTGTACTATTTATCCTTGCACCTGTGGTCTGTCTGGCTGAGCCCCCACACAGGTGGCCCACCTGTGTGCCTCCCTTGCATCCTCCCTCACCGCCCCTATCAGTCATCAGTACTGGCTTCTCTCATGTGACTCAAGTCCTGCCTGCTGCCATGTTCTCTTCAGTCTGGATCCTCTGCCTTCCAGCATGGGAAAACCGGCTCATGGCTAGAGCCCGTAAGGAGTCTTCTTTTGTAAAGCTTAAGCAGTCTCACCACTTGATGCAAATCTGGTGAATTCTTTCTGACACAACCGTGGTAAGCTAGGCAGTTGAAAGCAGAGGCATTTTAAAATAAGTGAAGATGCCACCGTCCGATGAGCTGAGGTTGCAATAAGCAGAAAGGAGTGCGTTGGCTAGTTCACTGGGGCTGGAAGGTTCGGGCTACCCCCAGAATTGGTGCTAACCCCTGTAAGAGTGTACCAAGGAAGAAGGCCAAGGGACAAACCACAGCACCCCCTTGTGGGCCTCACACTGACCTGCCATCTCGTTAAATGTCAGCAGTGGGTCTGGGGAGCAAGGAGTCCTCCCCAGTCCCTCTCCTGGACCCCTGAGACAAGAAGCTTTCATTTTCAAAAGTACTAGTCAGAGTTAAGAACATGGCAGGTGGCTATAGAATACTGCAGAGTTGAGTTGCTCCCTCTGATACGCCATGGGGTGGGTCTACAGTAAAGAAACTGAGTTTACGCATAGAAAGGTCTAGCCTTTGCTCTCAGCTACTGGGAGCTGATCTCTACTGGGAGGTGACCTCTAGGCCCTTGCAATATTCCCCTTGATAGGAGGTGGAAGCCTTGAGCCACAGTGGACAATGTGATTTCTGATAGGGGATTTTGGCCATGTGGTATCCACTCTACTTCCAGAGGGGTCAGCCATGTTGGCAGTTCCACGGAGCCCCAGTGCAAACTCTACACACCGAAGCTCAGGCGGGCTTTCTCGGTTGGCAGTGCTCCGTGCATATGTCATACATCATCGCTGGGAGGAGTTAACGCGGTCCACGGCTCCACGGAAGCTCTGCACGTGGAAGCTTCCTGGACTCTGCCTTATGTGCATTTTCCCTTGGCTGATTTTAAGCTACATCCTTTAGTTGTAATAAACTGTAACTGAATATAACAGCTTTCAGTGAGTTCTGTAGGTCCTAGTAAATTATGCAACCTCAGGGGAGTCTCAAGAGCCCCCCCTCCCCCCAACACTAACCAATTGCAGTTGGTAATTATGGAGGGGAGTAAAATCCTTTACCATCTGAAGGTCTTTTTAATGCTGGCTTTGTGACTCAGCTAACTGACTGCAGACAGACAGACAGGTTGAACCTAAGAAAAATCCAAGAAAAAAGTGGTGGAGACACAGGCTCTTAGAGGCAGATGTCACAGCAGTGATACTGGGCTTTGGGCCAAGCTCACTGCATGACGGGCCGTGTGAGCTTCAAGTGCAAATACAAACTGAGCTAGCTGGGCTGTCACTGAAACACTTTCTGCTGCCAGGATGGAGAAATCCCAAGTAAATATGCAAGGTTAGAGTGTAATCATGGCCCAAATGACTATAGTGCCTCCTTGCTGGAGGGGAACTCTGATTCCTAGGGTTCAGTGGGCATAGCAGCTGGGTGGATTGGGGGTGGAAAGGTGGGTTGGTAACAGGAAGAAAAAGAATAAACAGGTGATGAGTCGGAAGCTGAGGATTTGGGTCCTAAGATTGTTACGGACTGGTCATGACCTTGGGCAGGTCATTGCTATTGCTGGATCTTTGCCCATTTGGCATCTTGCAAGCAGGTGTTCATATGTTTTATAGGAAGATGGGATAGATCCAGGGAGGATAATGGAAGAAAATGAACATTTGGGTACTTTCTCTGTCAGGGGCCGTGTGGGGGCTGGACTTACTATCTTAATCAAGGTTCTTCATGGAAACAGAATCAATAGCACACACACACATACACGGAGAGATTGAGAAGCTTGTTGTAAGGAACTGGCTTACGGAATCGTGGGGACTGGCAAATCTGAAATCTGTGGGGCAAGCCAGCAGGCTGGCAACTCAGGGAAGAGTCGATGCTGTAGTCTTGAATCTGAATTTCTCAGCAGGCTAAAAAACTCACATAAGTTTTCTATGTTGTAGTCTTGAGGAGAATCCTTCCTTTAGAAAAGGAATCTCAGTCTTTGTTCTTAAGGCCTTCAACTGATTGGATGAGGTCCACCCACACATGGAGAGTAATCTGCTCTATGCAAAGTCTACTCAGTTAAATGTTAATCACATCTTAAAAACAGCTTCACAGCAATACCTAGACTGATGTTTGACTAGACAACCGGGTGCCATAGCCTAGCCAAGTCAACACATACAAATAACCATCACACTTTTCCATTTAATGCTCACAGCAATAACGCAATGTAGACAGAAGTAGTAAAACATAGCAGTGAGGCTGTCTAAGGTGTTTCTGGCTCCATTTTCACATGATACCATGCTGTATCTTGTACATAATCCCTAAGATCTTCCAACTGGATCATTTAAACTCTTTGTAAACCCTAACAGACCATTTTTCTTTCTGTCCCCACCCCCAAAAGAATTGTAAGTATTACTATCCCCTTCCTTCCTTCCTTCCTTCCCTCCTTCCTTCCTTCCTCCCTCCCTCCCTCCCTCCCTCCCTCTCTCTCCCTTTCTTTCTTTCTTTCCTTCTTTTCTTTTCTTTTCTTTTCTTTTCTTTTCTTTTCTTTTCTTTTTTTTCTATCCCCCACAAGGTAATGATTTAGTAGGATCCGGGAAAGCTTATTAGTAGCCAAAGACTTGTCCTTGTGTCCAGCCTCTGATACTTACTAGCTTCCTTTAATCTCTAAATTTGAATCTCCACTGAATGGTTCAGGGAATGCATTTGTTCATTCAACAAAGTCTATTAAATATTTATGATGTTCCAGGCATTATGATGAAGCTTGGGGATGGAATATGGCTAAGACATATGGCTCAGTCTAGCCGGTCTTGAGAAGATTATGATAAGATGAGCAAATGTTTGGAAAGTGCTTTTGCTATTGTAAAAGGCTGGCTCTAAATTTCTACATGCTCATTGTAGCCACTGAATGCACAGGCTTCCACAATCCTGCAGTCAAATGATGTAGTTGTACCTGCAGTCAGCATGGTTGTGACTCAACACTGCATGCATTCTGAGCATTTATTTGCCTAAAAGTTTAAGTATATCAATTGCTTAACCACCTGTAAAATCTCTGGAATCCCAGAAGAAATGCTAAAGAAAGATCTTAGCTGAAAGTCAACCATGAGCTTCACCAAAGAGAGGAGAGAATGAGTAGAAATGAAGAGTGTCATTATGCAAGACCAATTTCTTAAAATGCCGGATGTTAATAATCAAACTTTCCCTAATGGAGAAGAACACAGCAGAAGAGATGTTACATTTGTGAAGTTAAAAACTCTTCTCATGCCTAAATGACTCACATTCCATTTGGGAAAAGGCCCCTTTCTAAGGAGATGAATTAACTAGGTAAATTGCCTCATGACTGGAGAGACACAGAGCACCCTTGTCATGTATTCACCTGTAATGTCATGGATGAGTCCTTTTCTTAGGAGTGCAACCTTTGGGCTCAAGGGTTGTAACTGGAATGATAGTTTTACCCTGAAAAGTATGAATAAGTAAAATATATATTTTACCAGTGAAGACCAGTGCAGTTCCTTCATAAGTGATTTTGAAGATATTCCAATGGAGAGAAAAATCAGTTTTATCAGCTCATGTGGGCTCTGAAATAAAAGTGACCAGGAAGAGAGAAAGAACTTAGATGGGCCTGCAGAAGCCTAAGCTGTTTGTTTGTTTCTTTATATACCTGCAAAATTATAGGTTTTATGATGTGTGAATTTCATTGCTTCCTCTTCACCCCAACTTCCTGAGACCCCAGGGTGCTCACATTGTGCTCTGCTCCTGGTACTACTCCATTGTTCAGGTGATGGGAAACCGGGACAGTCATTGCTGAAGGATTATCTCTAGCTTGACCTGGAGCTGAAGCTTTGTGCCCACCCTCATCCGAG
The DNA here is from genome assembly GCF_023721935.1 of Panthera uncia. NCBI lineage: Eukaryota > Metazoa > Chordata > Mammalia > Carnivora > Felidae > Panthera > Panthera uncia. Next base: position 143,140,174 of record NC_064816.1, on the reverse strand, counting down.
CAGGTCCTGGCCATGGCTGGACTGGTGAGGGCAGGGAAGGGAGGCAGTTTCCCTGGGGCTGGGCAAGGTCCAAGGGCTTACTCCATCTCTCAGAAGCGTCTTGGGACAAACATTTGCTGAGGCTGCAGAAGGGGGCATGGAAAGGGCATTGCCATGGCAACCCCCAAATGTGTGCACTCCAGATCTGTCGATGTCTCCCTCTCTGGCTTTGTGACTTTTCTGAAGGGAGGGGACAGATAATCGGGAATGACCTGGGGATATGAGTGAGTTTCCACAAGTCATCTTGTAGCCCACAGCCTAAACACAGTTCCCGGAGGAGGGTCCAGCACCAGGACACCACACAGCACGTGTAAGCAGTGCTGCATCCCAGAAACAGTTTCCCGGTGCCTCTCAGTCTGTCTTCAAGGCCTGACCCAAAGCCCACTTGCTCTGAGGGGCCCGTGGCAGTCAACCCCCCATGGTTCTATCCCTTCTCTGAATTCACTCAGCATGTATGTTGGTACTGATGTGCATCATCCTTGTGTAAGTAAGTATCCTTAAGGTTTCTCAGCTGTCAAAGGTTTCAAAGCTGTCAATATAGTAGTTAGCCTTAGTCTAAACTGTTTCTACGATAAATCATGTACGTAACCATGTACCGGTAGCATAGGAAGAAATGGGTGGAGTGAGCGGAGATCTGTGCTCAGGTGTAAGGAATAAATAAACAAGGAAAGGGGAGATCAGAGAGGGAGTCACCCAGAGAAGCCAGGTAGCTGAAGGAGAGGAGAAAGGGGTGGAGAGAGAGTGAAAGAGAGAGAGAGAGAGAGAGAGAGAGAGAGAGAGAGAGAGAAAGAGTGAGTGTCAAGGGATAATGGATCCCATGTGATTCTGGAAGGGAGGTAGGAAAATTAGAGGCAAGAATAGATACGATTTAATTAGGCAAAAGCTAAGTGTAAATAACATTGTTAGTTGCATCAAGGAACCGGTTTTGGTTTCGGTTCCTGAGCGTCAGGGCCTGCGGGATGGGTGGCCACTGAGAGCCTGCTGTGTGGGCCGCAAGGCACGAAGATCACTTCTGCTTTTCCTTCTCGTGGCCCCTTCCAGCCCTGGAGCTGCTGCCCACCAGCCCCTTGCTGGTGCCCATGGAGGCTGGAGGGACTGACCACAGCGTTTCGGAGCCTCCGCTCCAGTCACCGCTGTTTTTAACTTAGAAGAAGTTGGCCAACAGACCCTCAGAATGGCCTCAGCTGCCCCCCACTTGTCCCCCACAAGCCTGTCCATGCTGAAAAGACTTCTGTTTTCCTGGCTGCTCCCGGGCCACTGAGTTGTCAAAGCAGGCAGCTGTTGGGAGGTGTATTCGTCACGCATGTGAGTTCACTGGAGTCTGGTGTGCGTGGCCGAGCTTCCACTCTGTTCTCTCAGCTTTTTCCTCAGACTCCGTGGCTTGGAAGAGAGCTCTGGCTTTCATATCTGTATGATATGAAAACAAGATTCTGTGTGTGCTATATATAGTTGTGCACAGGTGTTAGATAAGAAGTACATGTGTTATGAGTGTAAAATATGGTCTTAAGACACAGATGCACGAATCTATTTATTTCTAGCCAAGTGCATCTGTTTACAGATGACCCGGTGGTCCCTGCCCTGGTCCAGAGAATTAGTTAGGACCATTCAAAATGAACCATACTTGTCAACATGTTCTAAAAGCCAGTTAATAAAAAAAGAAAATGTCAAGTTGCTTCCACATTGATCTAAGTAGGATTTTTTTTTTTAAATGTACCCAATGAAAGTTATTTATGAGACAGTTTCTATCATTTTACACTCAAAGAATTTCAATGCCATCTCATTGCCTATAGTGAACAACCCAGATTCTGGCTGGTCATCCAAGGCCTTCTACGGTCTAAACCTAGCATTATTTATCTTTTAAGATATGGCCTCCACTGCTCATACCCCAGAGATTATTTTTGGTTGTATCCTTTTGACCATGTGAAAAATTCAGTTTCTTGGACAAATATATAATTGACACACACATCCATTTTGCAGATGGCTCAAAGCTAGAAGGGAGAGTGAATTCATTTATCAACTAATATTGACACCTAGGCTGGACTGGGCTTGGTTCCAGCACTGGGGACAAAACAAAGTGAACAAAACAAAGCCTCTGCTGTCATGGAGCTTACATGCTGGAGGGGGAGACAGACTGACATGTCAGGTGGGGTAAGAATGGATACCAAGCAGCTTGTGACGGGGGTTATTGCTGGCCTCAGACAGCTTCTCTGATAAGGTGACCTTTGAGCGGAGACTTGTGTAACATGAAGAAGAGGGCCAATTAAGATTTAGGAGAACGGTGTCTTTAGGTAGTGGGAAGAGCAAATGCAGACTCTGAGGCAGGGGGATGCTTGGGAGGTTTGTGCCACAAGAAGACGCAAGAAGGCCAGTTGTGGCTGTGATGCGGTGAGTGGAGGTGAGAATAGGAAGAGGTGAGACTGAGGGGCAGCTAAGGCCAGATCGTACAGAGCATTCTGGCCATGGTAATGGCTTTGGGTTTTACTCTGGGTGACATGGGAAGCCACTGAGATGAGAGGTACAGATGACTTATGTCTTAAATGATTACTTTGGCTGCCATATGCAGAAAGGGCTAATGTGGGCTTTGAGAGTAGAAGCTGGGAGACCAATTAGGAGAATATTCTAACAGTCTGGGTTTGGGACTAGGTGGTTTGGGCTAGGGTGTGCATGGGAGTGGTGGTGAAAATGGTAAGACTCTGTAGATACTTTGAAGGCAGAGTTGTAAGGATCTGCTGATAAGTCAGATGTGGAATGTGAGAAGGGAGTCACTTTTTCCAAGGGTTTTGGACTGAGCAGTCAGGAAAATTGAGAATAGAGTCACTATGGAGATGGGGAGGAGAAGTTGGGGGGAGAAGTAAGGGTGGAGAGCTAGGGGTTCTATTTTAGATAGATTACATTCTTTTCTTTTTCTATTATTTTTTTATTTTCTAAAGTGTTTATTTAAATTCAAGTTAGTTAACATACAATAGAATATTATTTTCAGGTGCACAGTATATTGATTCAACACTTCAGTAAAACACACATTGTTCCTCACAAGTGTACTCCTTATCCCCATTACTTGTTTAACCCACCTCCCTCCCTACCTCCCCTCTGATTCCATCAGTATGTTCTCTATAGTTAAGAGTTCGCCTTGGTTTCTTGGTTTGCATCTCTTATTTTCCCTTCATATGTTTTGTTTCTTAAATTTTACAAATGAGTGAAATCATATTTGTATTTTTCTGACTGACTTATTTCACTTATAATACTCTCTAACTGTATCCATGTTGCAAATGGCAAGGTTTCATTCTTTTTCATGGGTGAGTAATATATTATATATATTATATATATATCACCTCTTCTTTTTCTTTTTTTTTTTATTTCAAGTTTTTATTTCAATTCTAGTCAGTTAACATACATGGTAAAATTGGCTTCAGGTAGAATTTCGTGATTCATCACTTATGTATAATACCCAGTGCCCTTCCCAACAAGTACCCTCCTTAATGTGCATTACCCATTTAGCCCATCCCCCATCCACCTCCCTCCATCAACCCTCAGTTTGTTCTCTATGGTTAAGAATCTCTTATGGCTTGCTTTCCTTTTTTTTCCCCCTTCCCCAATGTTAATGTGTTTTGTTTCACATATAAGTGAAGTCATATGATATTTGTCTTTGACTGACTTATTTTGCTTTGCATAGTACTCTCTAGCTCCATCCATGTTATTCTAAATGGCAAGATTTAATTCTTTTTGATGGCTGAGTAATATTCTGTTGTGTATATAGTCTACATCTTCTTTATCTGTTCATCAGTTGATGGACATTTGAGCTTTTTCCATGGTTTGACTTTCGTTGATAATGTTGTTATAAACATCGGGGTGCATGTGCCCTTTCAAATCAGTGTTATCCAATTATCCTTTGGATAAATACCTAGCAGTGCAATTACTAGGTTGTAGGATAGTTCTATTTTTAACTTTTTGAGGAACATCCATACTGTTTCCAGAGTGGCTGCATCAGTTTGCATTTCCACCAACAGAATAAGAAGGTTCCTCTTTCTCTGCAAGATAGGTTACATTTTAAGATGCCCATTCTGTAGTTAAAAATCTTCAGCAGGCAATGGGATAATATGATTCTGAGATTCAGAGGAGATACTAGGATGGGAGAAATAGTGTTGGGAGTTGTTCAGTCTATAGATGGCTTTAAGGAGCTAGGTAGATAAAGAAGGAAGAGGTCCAAAGACCCAGCAAAGACTCAGAAGGAACAGCCAATGGGATAGGATGGAAACTGAGACAGATTTTTGTGAGGAAAGAAAGCATCCCCAGGAGGAGAGAGTGATCAATCAACTAGGTCAGAGGTTGCTGAAGACAGAGACTTCACCATTGAATTTAATGTTGTAGAGGTCCATTGCTATATAGAGTTTGGGTTTAGAAAGTCACCTACAGGCCAAAACTGTTATGACCAATTTAATAGGTACTTACACATGGGTTCAAATGGTCAGGTTTTCATGTACAGGATTTGGAAGATGTGGCTTCACAACTGTTCATGGGAAAGGGTCTATGATTTAAGATCCCAAGTGCCTTATGAACCACTATGTGATGGGGATGTAAAAAACGCCACACTAACACTGACTTTGCCACATGACCAGAAGCACAGTGTCTAGACCAATGCGATTTGCAGTCTCTCTGAGAGGTCCATGGCCAGAACACAGGTGCATGTGTTTCTTTACTGAGCCCCACACTTGTAAAAAAGAGGGACAAACCAGAGCACCTTTCGCCTACTGCAAAAATTTGTTGAAGAACTAAAGGTGTTCAGAAGAGTATTTAGCCATTTGAAGGCCTGACCTGTGGAAGAAGGATCATTCTTCCTTTTATAGATGGAAGGTAGAAGTTAAAGGGGGAAGTATTTCAGCTCTCTATTTGTGTATAGTGAGCCATCCCCAAAATGTATTAGTTTAATACACTGATTTATTATTTCTCACAATGCTGTGAGTTGATTCGGTGGTTCTTCTGCTGGTTTTGCCAGGGCTGATACAACTATAGTCTGATTGTGGATTGGCAAGGCTCTGGGCTCAGCTGGCTCCCTCAGACCACTTGGTCTTGAATCTTCAAGGAGGTAAAATTGGACTTCCTCCAATGGTGATGGCAGTGATCCAAGAGGGTGAGCCCAAGGCACAAAGACTTGCATCATGTGTATCCCATTGGCCAAAATGAATTGTAGGGGCAAGCCCAAGGTCAAGGTGGGGAGACAGTATCAGTATATGAATACCAGAGATATGATTCACTGGGGCCATTATTGTAAGATCTCCACTGGCAGATTTTGACTTGATATGAGAAAGAAGCTTTAAATAACTGTAACCATGCGGTTAGGTGCCTTATGAAATAGTTGGCTTAGTGATGGTAGAGATATTCCAATTCTAATTCATATGTTTGTTCTTGCACTCATAACATTTTATTAAATATCTATGATGTGCAAGATCGAGGGTTAGATAGTATGGGGGATAAAAGATGGATAGAAAATGAAGTCTTTGGAATGACTTTTACAGACCACTGGGAGAAATGAAAAACAAAACAAAGAAGGAGAGACTTACAGATAAAGTACAGTAAGCAAGCAGAGAAGAGAGAGAAGTGGCTGAAGTCAGGATGTGGAGGGTAGAGGAGGCCTCTAGAGTCTTTACGGGAAAGATAACATTTTAGTAGAGGGCTGGGAGTTAAGCTAATGATTATCAAGTTCTTTTTGCAAGGCAAAGCACTAGGTTCTGTGTGAATGTTTTAACCTTTAATCTTTATGGCAACTGCATCGTTCTCATTCCACAAATGAGAACTGGATATCAGAGTGTTTGCAGATGAATTAACAGGCCAAGAATGTTGGTCTGGGTGGTCCAAAGTCTGTATTCTTTACAGGAAGCTAGGCTGCCTCTGTAAAATTATCATGGACATTACAATTCAAAGATATAAAAAAATTTTTTTTTCAATGATTATTTATTTTTGAGAGACAGAGAGACAGAGCACGAGCAGGGAAGAGCAGAGAGAGAGGGAGACACAGAATCTGAAGCAGGCTCCAGGCTCTGAGCCATCAGCACAGAGCCCGATGTGGGGCTCGAACCCACAAACCATGAGATTGTGACATGAGCTGAAGTCAGACAATTAACTGACTGAGCCACCCAGGCGCCCCACAATTCAAAGATTTTTAAAGTACTTCACATACAAAATTTCATTTGAACCTCACAACAAATTTGAGGGAAATACTATCCCCATTTTATAGATGAAAAAACTGAGGCTCAGAGAAGGTAGGTCAGACAGATATGGGAGTTTTGCATTAACTCTTCCCTTTGTCTGCATTGCTGTTTTCCATGACTTTATGTAGCTGGCTCCCTCTGTCATTCAGATTTCAGCTTAAATGGCACCTTCCCTCATCACCAAGTCTGATGTAGCTCCCAAGTCCTAGGCTCTCACATCATCCTATTTAAGTTCTTTATATAGCACATGTCATTTTTGGAATGATCTGTGTGCAAGATTTTTTTTTCCCCTCTTTTTTCAGTTCTGAACTTGACTTCTGTAGTTTCATTATGACGTGCCCTGCTTGGAATTGGTTGGGTTTCCTGAAACTAGGAAGTGTTGTCAACTCTGGAAAATTCTAAACCATTAACTTTCAAGTATTTTTTCTTTCTCTTTCTAGTTACAGCTTTTGTAACCCCAATTATACTTAAGTTGTATCTTTTCACTCTTTCATTTATGTATCTTAATTTTATTTTTATCATTTTTTTCTTTTTTCCTGATGCATTCTGGATAAGTTTTTAGCTATATCTTCCAATGCAGGTGTATATTTTTCCTGTGTCTAATCTGCACTTTAACCCACTCCAATGAGTTTTAAATTTCATGTTATAATTTTTGTTTCATGAAGTTATATTTGGTTTCTTTAAAGTAAGTTTGTTCAACTTTGATAATCTTTTGCTCCTTCATAACACTGTGAATTCCCTCTTATTTTTTAACCATGTTAAAAATCTTTCTCTGATAATTCAATACCTGTAGGTCCAGTGGGTCTGATTCTGCAATTTATTGTTTCTGTTGACTCTGACTTGTATTGGCTTGTACTCCCCATGTGTTTTGTGATTTTGTTCTTCATTTGTGAAAATATCAAGATGTCTGAGTTGAGGGTCCATTATTTCAGAGAAAATTTGTATTTGAGATGACGATAACCCTGGCTATAGATCACTAGGAAATACAGTTCTCCACAAGGAAAATGTCTCTGTAGCTTACTCATTCCCATCAAATTGCACTTTTTTACTTTTATTGTGTCTGATTGGTTCCCTTATTTTGCTGCTAGCTAAGCCATACTTTGAAATGTGTTCTTTGTTTTACCCAGCATTTTTAGGTATTCTCTACTGGGAAGATATTCTCTCTTCATTTATTATAACATATTGCCAGAAGCAAAAGCACCTCTCCTTTTCCCACAATCCACTGTGTGGCCTCCAAGCTTGACAAATAGTTGCCAGAGATGTAGCAAAAAGTCATTTCTATTTTGAACAATGTTACCAGGATCCTATTCTCCTGATATTAAAAGTATCCCTCTTTCCTTCAGCTTCTCTCGCCATAAAAGAAACCAAAGGTCTTAATATAAAATGAAGGGATAATGCTGCTAGAACACGATAAGAAATGGGAAGAGAGGTACAAGAACAAGTTGGAGATAAAGACTGGAATCAGATCGGGAAGGGCTGTTGTGGGGAACTGGGTTTTATTCTAAGTCAGATGGGAAGTTATTGAAGGGTGTTAAATAGGGAAGGGATGTGAACTAATTTTATTTAAAGAATATAATTGAGAGTAACAAGTTGTTGGAGAGCAGAAGTGGGAAAATGGAAACTATCACAGTAGTCCAGATAAGAAATGGAGGTAGGTTGGAGGGGCATGATGATAACCATGAAGTGGCTGAGGTGTCAGCCACGAGGTGACAAAAATGCGGATGAGTGTAGTATCTATTGTCGTATAACTAATTACCCCCAAATTTAGCAACTTAAAACAATAAATACTTGTATTATAGAGTTTCTGTGGGTTAGGGATCTAAGATCAAGTTACTTGGCTATTTCTGGCTTAGGGTCTCTCATGAGATAACAGTCAAACTGCTAGCTAGGGCTATAGTCATCTCAAAGCTTGACTGGGCTAGATACTCCACTTTAAATCTTATTCATGTGGTTTTTGGAATGCTTAGTTCCTTTTTTGGCTATTGGCCAGAGGCTTCTGTTCCCTACCACTTGGGCCTCTCCAAGGGCTGTTTACAACATGGCAGCTTGCAGCTTGATTCCCCCAGAATAGGGGTGGTAATGGGGAGAACAAGATGGAAGTCACAGTCTTCATAACCTAATCTCTGAAGTAACATACTATCAATTCTGTCATCTACTATTGGTCATGGAGACCAACCAAGTACAGTGTGGGAAGGGACTATACAAGGATGTGAATACCGTGACAATGGAATCATTGGGGCTCTTCCTGGAAGCTGCCTACCTTAACAGTTATGAGGTCTACTTTGATTGTAGAACAAACAGAACATTGCTGATGAATTTGGTGAGACATATGAGGAAAAGAGAGAATATCAGGATGGTTCCTAGGCTTTTGGTTTGAGCTGCTTACCACAATGAGAACTATTGGAAGAGAAACATATTAAAGGTGAGGAGAAATTAAGAGTTGTACTTTCAGCTTGTGAAATTTGCAAAGCCTTTTAGATATCCAAGTGGACATGTCAAGTAGGTAGTTTGAATGAATGATTCTGGAACTCTGGGTAGAGCCCAAAACAAGAGATTAAATTTGCTAGTATAGCCTATGGCTAGGATTTAAAACTTAGGCACTAGATAAGATCGCTTAGTTGCAGTTCTTGACCTTAGTGGATTAAGATCATCTGAGAAGCTTCAAAAAAATTTTTACACCAGGCTATTCTCCAAATCAACTAAATCCGGGGGTGCCACCCAGCCATCGGGATTTTTAAAACTCCCAAATGATCCCAATATGCAGCCATGGTTGAGAATCCTTGACAAGGGAGAAAATGCCAATGGAGGAAAGAAGGAAACCCAGGACTCTTGCATGTGTGTAAGGGTAGAGGATGATGTGGTGCTCCAGAGAGAATTATGGCAAAAGACACAGCTCATTTTGCAGTGCCTGAGAATTGGTTAATTTTGTGGTTACTGTGCCACTGAGCCAGTAACCAGCTGGGGACAATAGTTTGTGTACTTCACGTGCAAAGGGCTATCATCTGTGGCCAGTGGAGAGCCTAGGATCACTTTGGAATTTCAAAATGTAAAAAGTTGAATACACTTATTCCATTTCGTCATGCAATCAGACTTAATTAGACCCAAAGTATTTACCAAGTATTTCTCTGGCCTTCTTAATTAGGGATAAAAGTTAAGCAAATTTGAACCTGACACTCTTTAAAGGGTGGATGATTCTGTGCAGAGATGTGGCTTGATTCCAGCTGGAAGCTTCTGAAGCCAGGCTGCAAGGGAAAAGAATTAAGTGTCCAGCCCAGTTCAACTTCAAATTAACAATTATGCCACGCTTTGCATGCAGAAAGAATTTGGCGCAATCCAGTGTTGAGTAGGTGTTTGGAGGTATTTTTCCATCTGTGGAGATTTGTGCATTGAGAGATCTCTTTTCTTTTCTTTTTTTTTTTTAATTTTTGCTTAATGTTTTTATTTATTTTTCAGACAGAGAGAGACAGAGCATGAACAGGGGAAGGGCAGAGAGAGAGGGAGACACAGAATCCGAAGCAGGCTCCAGGCTCTGAGCCGTCAGCACAGAGCCCGACGCGGGGCTCAAACTCACGAACCGTGAGATCATGACCTGAGCCGAAGTCGGACGCTTAACCGACTGAGCCACCCAGGCGCCCCGAGAGATCTCTTTTCTAAAATTGAGGGCTCTATGTATTACTTGCCCCCTATGTGTTACTAGTATACCTGAGTGAGCTAAGAGAACAATGGCTTGCAGGTATGTTCTCAATCCTGCTCCCTGAGACACTGAAACTGTGACTTTGATATCATTAATTAAGATTCTAGGACCTTTTTTTGTTTTTGTTTTTAGTAGGCTCCACTCCAGGTCCAATGTGGGGCTTGAGCTCACAACCCTGAGATCATGATTGCCCCACGGTGCCCCAAGGACTCTTGACCAACAAATCAAACAGGTCAGGTTTATAACTATTGAGTCCTTTGGAAGTACATAGCATATTACCTTACCCTATACAAAGCTGTCACTTTGTCTATGTTCCTATTTTTATTAAGGTCATTAAGGGAGCCCTAAAATACTCTATAGTTGGAGTACAAAATCCTCAGTTCAAGATTAGCTCTACCACTTGTTGGCTGTGACCCCTAGGGCAAGCCACTTAGTCTACAAATCCTTCTCCCCCTCTGTAAAATGGAGAGGATTCCTGCCTTACCTCTTTCCTGAAGTCATTGTCTAAAGAGAAATGAACGAATATAAATAGTCTTATCGTCCTGATGTAAAGACTGGCTGCTCTTACCATAACCCCTCCTTCTGGGCACATGTAAAAGCCACTCATCTGCCTTGTATGTCTGCTTTGTCTTCTCACCGTCAAGCCTTTTTTTCCTTCCAAGTCTCAAGGCACAAACCTCACATTTCTTCATGAAGTCCTTGATTTACCCTATCTCACTTGGATCATTTTGTTTGTTTGTTTGTTTGTTCTTCTATAGATGTCTTAAATTTGTCCCAAGTGTTCATTCCAAATCTCATTAGATCGTAAGTTTTGGGGGTGGTTAAGGACTGGAGATTTCTTCCAGCTTTGCATCAACTGATGTATATAAAAGTTCTGTCCATCACTGTGGACTTCTTCCTACATCTGATTTATATTTCTCACTGATCTTCACAAATCATGATCACCCAGAATGCAATCCATTTGAAATGTCTGTAGACATTTTCCTTCATCAGTCCTTCCTTTGTTAAAACAATTCTTGGTACCAGAGTCTTAGTGATAATTGGCTATAAGCCAGTGAGGGAGGGGATGGAAACATTCCCTTTTGCCTTTTGTAAGCAGGAGCATGTCTTTATCAGCATACTCTGCTGAGATTTCAACATCACTCTCCTTCCTTCTCTTTCAAGTTGTTCCAAGCCCAGTGACATTCGAAATGATGAGTCATTGTCTAAATGTGGAGACCATCATTCTGCATGCACGTCCCAGGCTGTGATGGGAAGCATGACTCTGACCTCATGGGGGAGGGCATTCTGAAAATGATCCTCTGTGAACTTGAAAGTGGCATAAACCATGATCTGATATTTTTGGAACCTCCACAGGGACGAGAGGACTGAAGCTGATGTTTTATGGATTTTACATAATAAACCTATATCGTAGGCTTCTGTGGTATAGTAGAAACCACATCATCCTGGAAGACAGGAGACCTGAGTTGGGGTCTTGCTCTTTCACTAAGTAGTTGTGTGATCTTGGGTGTGCCATGTCCCCTCTCTGGACCTCAGAGAGGAAGCAAGTGGAACTGGATCATCTTCATTTCCTTAAAGCTCTAAATTTCTACCGAGTGCTATGAGATCATGCGACCCAATCAACACGGACTTTGCAATTTTTTTCCTGACTCATAATGTTTCTGTTGATCTAGAGAGGTAGGAGGGGAACTATTCTGGGGTAGCTTTCCGGTTGTCTCACAGATACATATGCAACAGTGAAGGGATCAGATAGTGAAGGGATCAGAAACCAGAAGGTGGTAATGGGGAAAGAGAGGAAAGAAAAACAGAAAAGAGGATGTTCTGGTGTTTCCCTCCATAGTGCCATTTTTTCTGGTGTCTTAGTAGATTTCTGGTCATTTCCAAATGGTCAAGGGTGGTTGCTGATGGCACTGACTGCCTGTGCTCTCCCCAAATTCTTCTTTGTTTTTTAAGTTTATTTATTTATTTTGAGAGAGAGAGAGAGAGAGAGCGAGCACGAGCAAGGGAGGGGCAGAGAGAGAGAGAGAGAGAGAGAGAGAGAGAATCCCAAGCAGGCTACAGAGCCATCCCCAAATTCTTATGTCGAAGTCCTACTGTGATGGTATTTGGAGGTGGGGACTTTGGGAGGTGATTAGGCCATGAGAGTAAAGCTCCCGCAATGGGATGAATGTCCTTACAGGAAAAGGAGCGGGCTAGCCCATTCTCTCTCTGCCACGTGAGGCCACAGTGAGAAGATGACTTGTGTCAGCCAGAAAGAGGAACTTTTACTAAGAACCCAACTGTTCTGGCACCCAGCCAGCCCCCAGAACCATAAGAAATAAATGTTTGCTATTGAAGCCACCCATTCAATGGTATTTGCTGTAGCAGTCTGAGCTAAGACACTGATAACATCCAAAACATAGGGTGGGAACCTGTTTCAGCCCCAATTCAGGGCTGGAGTGACCCTCCCCCTCCCCGCCCCCACCACATCACTCTGTTTCAAGGAAAAATGTCTGCTTGGAGAGGCTGAATCTAACTGCCCTTGGACCCCCATGTTGCACCCTATTCCTCACATGCTTTTAAAATTAAAACTTTATACAAAGGTACCATTTGGCATAGCTTTCTGCAGCTTGCTTTCTGTGTGTGTGCATGTGTTATGCATCCGTGTTGGTTCAAGTGGCTCAAGCTAGTTCATTTTAACTACTACATACTTTTCCATTGTTAGAATGCGACTGTGTATACATTCTTTTGATGGACATATATGTTGTTTCCAGTCCCTTTCTATTAAAAGCAAAGCTATGGTACACATTTTTAGTCCTATCTCCTTGAGCACATGGAGTTACTGGATCAAAGAATATGTAGACCTTCAATTTTTTATTGCCAAAATGCTCTTAAAGGGGTCACACGAATTTATACTCTCACCGGCACTACAGGAAAGTTCTTATTATTCCAATCCTTGTATCCACGCAGTATTTTCCAGACCTTTTAGGTTCTGCCAATCTCTGATATAAAGGGCATTTAATCTGCTTCCAGATTTTTAAGGGAATGATTTAAACATTTCAGCATTAAGTAGGATGTTTACCATAGGTTCTCGACAGATGTTGTATATTAGATTGAGGAAGTTACTCGTCTTTTCTATGATTTTTTTTTAAAAAACACAAATGGCTATTGAGTTTTATCAAGTATTTTTGTTCTGCGTATCTAGAGGTGATCATCTAACATTTTATATAATCTTCCTAATGATATTAGATCCGGGTGACTGGTTTGATGGGAAATTGAGAGGAGGTAAAGATTCTTATTAAGACAGATTCCTTCCAGGTTTTCAAAGCATCACCCTGCCACAGAGCATCTCAAAAGTCACCTCCCACAGTCAGAAGGCTGGAAAGGAAGGCAGGTATTGTCATGTACCACAAATAATCCATCATGTGGCAAAGTGGGGGATGTGCTAGGGTGTTGTCGTAACTGGAGACTATTACAGCATGCTTCACAATGGGTTGTTTGAACAATATACGATTATTATGGGCCGATGCCTCTGGCTTGGATATATTTTTGTTAAGGTGAAATTTTCTTTGTAATGGAGTTGGTTATAATAGGATTTGATGTCCATCCATCTCACTTACCCATTCTCCCTCTGGCGGCTGTGATAGCCTTGCTCCCTGTGCAGCAGCCAGCCCAGCTGTGTCTAAGGAGCCAAACGTGCCTCTAATTTGTGACCAAACGCTCTCCAATGGGGCTCTCCTCGTAAGCCCCAGATCTCTTTGATTTAGCAAATGTTCATCCATCATGGGTAACTCTCCTCAATCTGCTTTCCCAAGGTGTTTATGATCTCACTTAGCTCATCTCCCTCTGAACCCTCCCAGCCTATTTAGACACAATTCGAGCTTGTCACACATTGTGGATGAGGAGCGGTTACGTCCTGGAGGGTTCTGAGTTTTTGCCCCTGGCTGGGGTGAGCGCCCTGTCTGCCTGGGTGGAACAGTAGTCAGTTCTAGGATGATGGTAACAAGCTTCATGTCACAGGTTTTGAGTAGAGGCACCTCTGCCAGCTACCTCACGACAATATTTGGAGCTTAATAAGTTTGGCCTAGAAGAAGGGTGTTCATGATGCTACAAGGCACCAAATCACCACTCCAGCCTGCAAGATTCACAGGACATCCCCCCATGGGCATTGGTTTGGTTGAACTATCTATATGCAAATTAGGAATTCCTCTTCTCCTGGAGTGCTGTATTAAGTATATTAACCTCATCATGCTTTTCTTTTTCTTATTCTGTACATGGACTGGTTCTGCAAGAAGTTACAGTATGGGCCATTGTTTATGGCATTCCACTGGAGGGGTGTTAAAAGGCCCCCTCACCAGATATATTTCCTCTGCCGAAGTGCCTGGGAAAATGTGACTGTCATGGTTGGGGGACATAAATCATTGTCACTCTCAGGCTATGATTACTTAATTAATAAGCTTAGCCAGAGAGTCGGGGCTCATAGGAAGTATAATGCAACGTTTATTCATTCATTCATTCATTCATTCAGGAAACTCTTAATAAATAGTGAGCATGTGCCCATGTTCTGTGAGGTTCCAGTGAGCCAAAGATGTGCTGGTGTCCTGCTGTTGCATCCTGCCCCAGAGGAGCACATGGCCCAGCATGTCTCTGAAAGAGCATGGAAAGAGTGAGGGCCTTGGAATCTTGTACCAATCCTCTACCAGATCTGAGAGCTGGGTGAGCCAGGGAACCTCTTTGGGTCACGATTTCCACATTTAAAATTTTAAAGCGGAGAAAGAGTAGAACAGCTCCCTGAAGTCCCTCGCAGTCCTGGCCTGCTAAGTGTAGAACGGGACTTACATTCACCTGGTTCCCACATCAGCAAAAATCTCCCTTTCCCCTTCCTTGTGTGTCATCTGTCTGGTTCTGTCTTCCTCTTCAAGCAGGTCACCATTGGTGTTAGTACTTGTTTATCCTTTCAGAGATTAAAAAAAAAAAAAGAAAAAGAAAAAGAAAAAAGGTATGTACTAGCCAAATTGAAATCTGTATTCTTTATCCCTTTTTCATGTAAGGCAAGATATAACATGCTGTCAACATGGTCTTGCCATTGCCTTTTTTTCCAGTTAACAACATATCTTGGATTTTTTTATGTTTATGAAGAGCTTCTTCAATCTTTTTTGTTTTTGTTTTTATCATTCTATAGAATTCCATTGTATGCATGCCAGCAGATGCAAGCAGGGGAGGGGCAGAGAGGGAGAGGGAGAGGGACAGGGAGAGGGAGAGGGAGAGAGGGAGAGAGGGAGAGAGGGAGAGAGGGAGAGAGGGAGAGAGAGAGAGAGAGAGAGAGAGAGAGGGAGAGAGGGAGAGAGAGAGAGAGAGAGAGAGAGAGAGAGAGAGAGAGAATCCCAAGCAGGCTCCACAACACAGGGCTTGAACTCACGAACTGTGAGATCATGACCTGAGCCAAAATCACGTGTCAGACACTTAGCCAACTGAGCCACCCAGGTGCCCCGTTCTTTTGCTATTTTAAACAAGGCCCAAATGTACAGAGTTGTATTTATGTCATTTTGCATGCTGGTGAGTGTATCAGCAAGGTAATTCCTAGAGGTGGAGTTTCTGGGTGGGTCAAAGATATACATACACATTGGTAATTTTGAAAATGTGATGTCTTTTTTCTGACACCAAATGTGTGGTATCTTTTCCAACACCAATTCCCTGATTTCTCTGACACCAACTGGGTATCCAACAATGCAATTCAAGTCTGACACTGTATTTGTGGAGTTAGCATCGTACTCCACAGTTCTACAACACTGGGCTCACTTTAGATGCACTGAGGTTGCAAATGGGGTGCCTGCCAACTACAAACCTGGGGGCTCTCGTGGCGACTGGCGCCCCCCTCCCCTGCTCAAGAATTCTCTAGAATGACCATAGAACTCAGGAAAGTGCTTTAACACTACTACCAGTTTATTATAAAGGATGCAACTCTGAAACAGTCCAATAGAAAGGCCAGGTATAAGGCGGGTGGTGGAAACTTGCGTGCCCTCTCCAGGGGCTACCTTCCCAGCAAGTGCATCAGGGTGGTCAGTGACCTGGAAGTTCTCTGGACCTCCTTCAGGGACCAGGGCTGATAGTTTCCACCCTTAAATCACTGCCAAGTTTGGTGCTTTTGCTGACCTGGCCCCATCCTGAGTCACCTCATTAGCATAAACTTAGGTGTGGTTTACAGGGCCTCCCTGTGAATCACAAAAGACACTCTTATCACCTAGGAAGTTCCAAGCTTTTCGGGAGCTCTGCCCCAGAAACTGGAGACAAAGACCAAACATATTTTTTTATTACATTACAGAAAGATACAGTCAACATATCCTAATACATCAATTTACACTCCTGCTCCTGCCATTAGTGAATGAGCCTGCCTGTGTCCCCACGGCGTGGCCAGCACTGTGTGTTACTGAGCATTTGGCCTTCTGCCGCCTTGATGGTGGTAAATGGAGTTTCTCAGTAGTTTTAATTTGTCTTTCTTTTATTCTGAATGAAGCTGAGCACCCTTTCATATATTAGAGAGCAATCTCTATTATGAGTAGATACGTTTTGAGGGGGTAGGCGAGAAAGGAGAAGTCCAGAACTTGGTTCTCTTTAGGAAAGGGGAGAGAAGGGGCTGAGGGGTCCTGTACATGGGGCACATGCAGGGTCAGAAATGGACTGAAGGTCACTGACTTTTTTTCTTACCATTTTTGTTAGAGTCGTCAGCCCCCTTCCCTCATGTCACTGTTGATGCTGGAGGGTAGAGCAGTTGTGGAGGGCTGGAACCTGGAGAAAGGAAACAGTAGGAAGAAAAGAACAGAAAGGGAGAGAGAGTGGGTAATGCTGTTCCAGTGGCTGATAGTCACCGTCAGCTCTGGTTGGTCCAGACCCATTTATGTCCAGGGTCCCCTCATCCCAGGATGTGGGACGGCTGACAGCATCAGGGGAAGCATGCTGTGTGTGTTGGGGATCTTGGTGGGGGGCTTGCCGGTTTGGTCTCTCTCTGGCAGCCAGGGCTGGGAGAGTGAGCTGTCCGTGGGAGGGAACCCCACTTATCCACCTGGCGTGTCAACCCACCTGTTCCTGGAGGACAAGAGACTGGCCTCTTCTGCGGCATGGATGAAGGGTAGGAGCCAGTCCCTTTGAGGGAGTAAGATGCTGCTGGCAGGGTGATGGGCCTCGTGTGCAATTCCCATGTCCCTCCACCGAAGCTGTACCCAAAAGCAGCCTTAAGCATAGATGCTTGGCAAGTAAAAGGAGAAGCGCCTGTTGCTCAATGGTTGTTTCCACTCTGCCCATTTCAAAACACGGTTAAGATGTAGCTGGGGTTTATGTTGGTTTCTATCCCATGATGCACGACTCAGTTTCCACATGTGTGAAATACTTGTGAGCGTTCCCAGAACATTCTCATTTCCAGAAATGTTAAGAGTCCCAAAGACCAGTTGCTCAAATCTCCTCCAAGGAGCAACGTGGGCAAGTGTGGAGTGTCGTCCCCCAGCAGCCATGGCCTCTACCTGAGTTTTTGTGTACCTGAGGCAGAGCGTTCCTGGTGCTATGATGGATGGAGGTCCCGGGCAGCAGGATCTTTTGGCAGCCGCCTGCCTGGAGTCTGACGAGCAGCCAACTCAGAATGAAGATAAAGCACCAGTGAGCTTTGATGGACGATGGGCAAAGCTTGTCTTGAAATTGGTCTCTCAAAACAATATACAAACTAATACACAAATCAATGCAAAGTGTTTAAACCGCCAGGAAAACTCGGCCCATCTATCACACTTAAGGGGAAGAGGGGGCCATGGAGTTTGGCAATTGCCTGAGTCCCCAAGGCCCTGGGGAAGGAAACTCTATCTCTGGGAACTGACAGCTTGATTCAGCATCTCCCTCCTGAGCATGGACCCCAATACGGCTTGAAGGGGTAAAAGGGAAAGAATTCTTGACCTCAGCCATGGACCTGTGCTTCATAGGAAGAGCTGCGACTCTGGTCTCTTCAGTGCCCTCAGTGACCACTCACAGAGGGCCCACGGTTTGGGGGTGGCCATTGTATCAGGGGGCCGATAGGCCAGTATTCAGTACAGAATTGTGGACAATAATCATCATGCTTGTACGTTAGATCTCAAGATTTACTCATCCTACATAACTGCAACTTTGCACCCTTGACCCTCTCCCTCCCCCATCTCCCTGCCCCAGGTGACTGCCCTTCTAATCTCTGCTTCTATGTATTTGATTTTTTTAGATTCCACATATAAGTGAGATCATGCAGTATTTTTCTTTCTGAAAGTGGCTTATTTCACTAAGTATAATGCCCTCCAGGTTCATAGATGTCTGTTGCAAATGTAGGATTTCCTTCTTTCCAAGGCAGAATAATATTTCACTGTGTATTGTGTGTCTCTGTCTATATATGGACACACACACACACACACACACACACACACACACACACACCAATTTCTTTATTCATTCATCCATCGACAGACTCTTGGGCTGTTCCCATGTCTTGGCTATTGTGAGTAATGCCACAGTGGACATGGCTGACTGTTCTCCAGCTATGACTCCAGCCCCACTCCCCCTACCCTCTGCCCACATATGCAGTGACTCACTTCTTTCTTCGTTCTCTGAATAATTACACTGTCTACCTTGGACTGTTTCTTTCATTGAAATTAAGGTCTTACAACTTTGTATCAGCCTTATTCATTCTAGATATTGCTTAGCTGGAATAGGAAGTGAATAAACATAGCCATTTACAGCACGCCTTGGAGTTCACAGTCTTTTCATGTATATGGCTGATAGCATTGGTTCCATTTAATGGGAGAAGAGAGTGGAGCTCAAAGAGGTTTAATGCTGTGACCAGGCTGCTAGAAGAAAGAACCTTGTAGGAATATGGAGTTGCCTTAGTGTTGCATTTCTCAAACACTTGACCACAGTCTCTGGCAAGCACACTATTATCCCAGCTTCCACAGAGGTTCTGGGGAAGGGTTAGCAACTTCCTCCTTTCCTTCTGTTGTTATGGTTTCTGACCTCATCTTGGTGGGTGCATGTGGGAGCAGAGCCAGCAGGCAGAGGCATCAAACCCCCTGTACCTTAGTAGCCTAGGCATTTGGCCAGAGTAAAGGATGGTTACATTTTAAGGATTTTGTTCCATGACCAAAAACTGAAAGAACAATCCCATGTTCAGCAATAAAAACAAAGGTTTGGAGAGCACCCAGCAAAGGGGCCATGTAAGTCATAGGGGCAGAAAAGCTCCTGGAGGCTTTTCGCTCATCTGCTTCCAGGCTGCAGCCAGGCCATCCCAGCCAGGTATGCTTCTGACTTACCCTCAGAGGGAAGGAGATGAGATGACCTTCTTCTGGAACTTATCCTAGTGCTTTGCAAAGCCCATGCTTGGCAGTTCATCCTAAATCCCTCTTCTGTGATATTGATCCCTGGTCCTGGGTTGGTCTGTGTCCCGTTATAATGTCTCAAAACTGCAAAATCATTCCTGTAGTCTACGGGTTATTCTCTGTGCCATTTGGATCACCCCTGAAACATGTGGTCAGTCGTGGGTATCCTTCTCTCTAAAGGATGTGGACAAACTGGAGGCCTCCAGAAGAGAGTGAGCAGGACATGGAGTGGACAGGCCATGCTGCCACATTGAGAATAGTCCAAGAGTCTGAATTGTATGGAAAAAAGGCTTTGGCTTATTGGCTGGAATTTCAAAGGAGTACATTTGGGGAAATGCAGGGATGCATGGGGGATTGGAAGGATGGAGATAGGGCGCTATGGGGAATGTGGCTAGAGAGATGGACAGGAATCAGGGCATGGGTGTGGAGTGTCATGATAGGGAGTATTGTTCTGAGAGTGGTAGGGAGCCACTGAAGGTCAGTGCATGGCAATGACCTACTTAGATGTATGTTCAGAGGTCTTTACAAGGCTGTGTGGAGGAGAGCTTGGAGGGGACAAGACTGGAGGCAAGAAGGGCCATAGGAGGCTGGCAGAGTGTCCATCTGCCTGTACCCGAAGAAGGAACTTCTGGCTCTTTCATGGGGCTCGTGAATGGCCCTGGGGGTTGCACGGGCTTCCCTCCACCTCAGGAGCCCTGATCTCAGAGGACATGTGGGGCATGGATGTGGAATGTAGATGGCATTGCCCGTGGAAGGTACTCTGCTTCTGCAATGGATCACATGGGGGCTGGTCATCAGTCGAACTACTGTCCTGAGAACAGCAACCATGTAAGAACCCACATCTCCCACCTCCCATCTTGGGCTCTCTGGTTGCTCCTGTTGTTCCAGCATCTGGGCCCCAGAGGATTCTGGGAAGGCCAGCTGGAACAATTCACAGAGGAACACACAGCAGGGTGTTTCTTGCTCCCCGGTTTCTGTTTGCAGGAAGAAAATAATCAAAACTCATATTTTCATAGATACATACTTAGGAGAGGCTGAAATTCATTCCAGAAAGCTGTTGGGGCAGTGGCTGTAGTCTGTACATTGTCTTTACCTGTTGGGGCCCATGAAGGCCCAGGCCTGTCCCACCACAGACCTTTTTTTTTTTTTCTAATTGTAGTAAAGTACACATAAGATAAAGCCTGAGTGGCTCGGTCGGTTGAGTGCCCAACTCTTGATCTCGGCTCGGGTCACGATCTCATGGTTCATGGGATCAAGCCCTGTGCCGGGCTCTGTGCTGACAGAGCTTGGGATTCTCTCTCTCCCTCTCTCTCTCTGCCCCTCTCCTGCTCATACTTTCTCATAAATAAATAAATATTTTCTTAAAATTAAAAAAAATACAAAGATAAAATTTACCATCTTAACCATTTCTTTTTTTTTTTTTTAAGTTTTTATTTAAATTCCAGTTAGTTAACATATAGTGTTATATTAGTTTCAGGTGTGCAGTATAGTGATTCAACACTTCCGTACATCACCCGGTGCTCATCATGACAAGTGCCCTCCTTAATCCCCATCATCTATTTTACCCATTCCCCCCATACACCTCCCCTCTGGTAACCATCGGTTTGTTCTCTATAGTTAAGAGTCTATTTCTTGGTTTCTCTCTCCTGTCTCTCTCTCTCCCTTTGCTCATTTGTTTTGTTTCTTAAATTCCACACACGAGTGAAATCATATGGTATTTATCTTTCCCTCTTTTTTTTAGTTATTTATTTTTATTTTTATTATTTATTATTTTTTTAATATGAAATTTATTGTCAAATTGGTTTCCATACAACACCCAGTGCTCATCCCAACAGGTGCCCTCCTCAATGCCCATCGCCCACTTTCCCCTCCCTCCCACCCCCCATCAACGCTCAGTTTATTCTCAGTTTTTAAGAGTCTCTTATGGGGGCGCCTGGGTGGCTCAGTTGGTTAAGCGTCTGACTTCAGTTCAGGTCACGATCTCGCAGTCCGTGAGTTCGAGCCCCGCATCGGACTCTGGGCTGACAGCTCAGAGCCTGGAGCCTGCTTCGGATTCTGTGTCTCCCTCTCTCTCTGGCCCTCCCCTGCTCACACTCTGTCTCACTCTCTCTCTTAAAAATAAATAAACATTAAAAAAAAAAAAAAAGAGTCTCTTATGATTTGCCTACTTCCCTCTCTGTAACTTTTTTTCCCCCTTCCCTTCTCCCATGGTCTTCTCTTAACCATTTCTAAGTGTACATCAGTGTTAGCACATTCACATTGTTGTGCAACTAATCTCCAGAACTCTTTTCATCTGGCAGAACTTAAACCATACCCATGAGCCACTCCCCGTTCCTCCTTTTCCCTTGCTCCTGGCAACCACCATTCTACTTTCTGTCTCTATCAATTTGTCTACTCCAGGTGCCTTTTATAAGTGGCATAATATAGTATTTATCTTTTCATGACTGGCTTATTTCACTTAGCAGAGTGTCCTCCAGGTTCATCCATGTTGTAGCAATTGTCAGAATTTCCCCACTTTTCAAGGGTGAATAATAGTTTATTTACGTATGTACCGTATTTCATTTGTCTGTTTTGATGGACACGGGTTACTTCCACACTTTGGCTATTGTGAATAATGCTGCTGTAAACATGGGTGTTCAAATGCCTTTTTGAGAACTGCTTTCAGTTCTTTAGGTTATATTCCCAAAAGTGAAATTGCTAGATCATATGGTAATTCAACTTTTACATTTTTTGAGGAACCGCCGTCCAGCTTTTCCACGGCAGCTACACCAAGCCACTGCAGACTTTTTATGACATGCCTGTAAACTACAGGGCTACCATGGGAGTCGAAGACACGGACTGAGTTACAGCCACACTGGGCATATAATTCAGTCCTCAACCACACCACTACACATTCATGAGCCCTGGAGGTGAGGGGCAGGGAGCAGTGGAATCTCTAAGCCACCCAGCCTAAAATTACCCTTGTTCAATGTCAGAGCCTTGGGTTTAAATGCAAAAATTTTCTCTAACAGACTATTTAAGAAACAAAAAATTTTGAATAAGCTTTCTGAGTTACTGAACTATAGGTTGGTTAGGGGGCTAATTGCCTCACATCCCTTGTTTCCTTTTTTTTTTTTTTTTTTTTTTTTTTTTACTGTGGGAAACTTCAAAGTATCTCATTCTAAATAGGACTTTTTTCTGAGAACCTCAAGAGACTGCAAGAAGTTTCTTG
Source organism: Panthera uncia (assembly GCF_023721935.1). Lineage (NCBI taxonomy): Eukaryota > Metazoa > Chordata > Mammalia > Carnivora > Felidae > Panthera > Panthera uncia. The sequence continues at coordinate 143,117,674 of NC_064816.1, read as the reverse complement.
CTACTCAATTCCATGGGATTATCTTGAAGTCAGAAGACGTAAGGGCTGATACTCCCAATTTATGGTTGCTGTAATGAGAAGCAACATAGTGGACCCTTTGTGGGGTGTCTCCTCAGACTCTCTCCTCTGAGAAGCCTCACCTCCAGGTTTTGGCTTCCCACAGCTGTGCTTCTGCTGTGTTTCCCTGACTATCCGGTTACTGACTAAGGGACTGACTACTTGACCCATGCTGAACCATTCAGATTCTTCTGAAAATTTGGGGTTGTGTCTAAGGCAGGGATCAGCAAACTAGCCAAACCTTGTTCACTGCCAGCTCGTTTTCGTAAATAAAGTTTTATTGGAACACAGTCATATGCCCATTTATTACATATTATCTGGGACTGCTTTTGTATGACAATGGTAGAGTTGAGTAGTTGCACAGGGACTGTGTGGCCCACAAAGCCGAAAGTATTTTCTATCTGGCCTTTACAGAAGAAGTTTGCCAACCATCAGTCTAAGGGAAAGTCAGTCTCTCTGAATGGTCAGACCAGTGTATGTGAATACCCCATCTGTGGAAGAGTCACATTCTGCCATGTAGACTGAGGAGAAGAGAAACTCAGTCTGCAGAAAGAGAGAAACAGGAGACAGAGAGGACCGGGGCTGGGAGATAAGAGAAGGCCTTTCTTAAGGCTACTGGTTTTCAGTAGTTACTCCCAGACCCTTATGGTAAAATCGCCTTTTTTGATTTTTTGTTTTGCTTAAGTTAGCTCAAATCTGTTTCTGGTTTTGGCAATTAGACCCCTGAAAAATACTCTGGAGAGGCTCTGTGCCTCCTGCTACTCACAGATCAGTGGTGGACCAGCACATCAAAGCTAAGTCATGAGATCCAGCTTTCCCTCTGTCTTATCTTCTGAGCTGGTGAGTCTCTCCTGGCCGTGGTGGGGGAAGCAGATATGCACAAAGGTTGGCAGCTAAGCTGACGCAGAGAAAAAGTTGCTGGTGAGGAGCCCAGGATCAGAGCTCCCGTGCACAGCCTCTTGCCCTCGACTGACAGCCACTGTATCCTCCTGGCAGGAGCTAGAGTGGCCTCCAAACCTTGTGCACTATAGCAGCTGCAACTGGGGGAAATGCCAGAAGCTGCCAACCCTGGCCTTTCTGCCCTTGAACCCTTTGAAACATTTCTCTCAAGTCTACTTTGAATTTCCTTTGTAACTTTTTAGTAAAAATGGACTCAAATATAATCTACAGTCAAACACTTTTTTTTAAAGTAGGCTCCATCCGCAACAATGGGGCTTGAACTCATGACCCCAAGATTAAGAGTCACATGCTCTATGCCAGCCAGGTACCCCTCAAACACTTCTTATACCAGCAGCCTAGTGACATCAAACACAATGTTTGGCATGTAGCGGAACAGCATTCATGGTTTAAATTCACAGTGGAAGTCCAACAAATTTTTAATGAGAATTTCTGGTTCAAGATGGTGACTTGAGCTCATGCTTTCATCTTTGGCACTGAGATTTTACTGGAATAAAGCTATAATAATGTCTATTATGGCAAGGGATTGGAGAGAAAGATTGCCACAGGATAAGAAAGCTCAGTACTTTTCCGGAAGATGGAATGAATGCAATTTGTGATGCATGCAACCATCAAAAAAAGGCACAACCTGGAATAGAAGGAGGCTGCAATGGATGTGGGAGCCTATAAACCTGTTAGAGGCCAAGAAGGGTTCTGGTCTCAGACTTAGCAGGTGCAGTGGAAGGTAGGAGTAAGAGATGGGGCTCATAGAGGAGGGATGGTTAAATTTGTATGTGTTTGCAGAGGTAAACTGGTGTCTGCTCCAAGACCACATAAAAGAGGTGTGTCTTTAAATTTAAACCAGCCCTCTGACCTTTTGGGATGAGCACTGGGTGTTGTATGGAAACCAATTTGACAATAAATTTCATATATTGCAAAAATAAATAAATAAATAAATAAATAAACAAATAAATAAACAAACCAGCCCTCTGGAGAAGGCTGAAGCATCTAGTGTAGACTTGGGTGCACATTCTGCCCTTCAGGGAGTCTATAGCTTGACTGTCAAGGAAGCTTCTTATCTACTCACCCTAACACCAAACCTACCAGCCAGCATGCCACCAGGCAGCAATCCACACCCCATGGAGAGCTAATCAGACTTCTAGGGTAGAGACCTGGTGGCAAAATAGATCTCTTGCATTCCAACACAATGCAGAAGAAAACCACATCAGCTGCCTAGTCCTTTTAAACTATGGAATGACAGGGGCATCTGGGTGGCTCAGTTGGTTAAGCGGCCAACTTCAACTCAGGTCATGATCTCATGGTTCATGAGTTCGAGCCCTGCATCAGGCTCGTATCCTGGAGCCTGCCTTGGATTCTGTGTCTCCCTCTCTGCCTGTCCCTTGCTTGTGCTCTGTCTCTCTCTCTCTCAAAAATAAATGAACATTAAAAACAACAACTAGGGAATGACAGAGGCCACAAGAATTGGAGAATAACCAGAATCTGAAAGAGACAGATCAAGATAAATACACTGACCCCAGTGGAAATTGAATTAATTCAGAAAAAAATCTTACTTATACACTCAGATTCAAGGATACATTTATACCCATTGAAGCAAGATAAGTCACAATAAAAAAGGAGCAGAAAGCAAATGAGACAGTTGTTAGAGATTATAAAATCTTGATTATCAAAATAAATTCAAAACAAGTTTGGGGTATAAAGTCAAGGGGATCTCTCAAAATGCAGAACAGAAATATTAAGAGAAGAGAAATTGGAGCAAAGACAAGAAACATGAGAACTCATCCTGAGGTCAAACATAAAAGGAAAAAGAATTACAGAAAGAGAGAATAGAGAAGATAGAAGTTAGCAAAGAGATAGTAAAAGGAAATTTCTCAGGGCTGAAGAGGACTTTAATTTTAAAGGGCTCAGAATATCCAGCAAAATAAGTGCAAGCAACAATAGCATAACAATCCAACACTTAGATTCTTCTTTTGCAAAATCCTAAACCACCAAGGATAATTGGTAGATCCTAAAATCTCCCCAAGAGGTCAATAGGTCACCTCAATGGAATGCAACTGACTCTTCATCTGTAACTCTCAGTGCTAGAAGACAATGATGCCTTCAAAGAAGGCAGAAGACCTAACCTTTTTTTTTTTTTTTTTTTTTTTTTTTTTTTTTTTTTTACCCAGCCCAAATTATCAAGTATCAGGGCAAAATAGGACATTTAGTTTTCATATGCCCTTCCTTAGGAAATTATTTGAGGATATATCCCAGCAGCATGGGGAAGTAAACAAAGGAAGAGAAAGACATGGGATCTAGGAGACAGGAGAACAACCCAAGCAAGGAGAATAATTACAGTTAAGAGAATCCCAAAGTAACAACTAGGCAGCAAGTCTTCAGGACAACCAATCTCGAGGATAACCATCCAGACGGGAGCAGAAGAATGGAGTGCTCTGCCAGGAAGAGTGTCTGACCAAAAAGGCAGCTCCTTGGATAGATGGTATCCTTGGGAGAATGAAAAATGCTGAAGATCTGAAAAATGCCCATTGTTCGTGGAAAAAAAGAATGTATTTGGGAACTCCTAGAAAAACAAGAATCTGTACCAGAGAGTCATTATCCAGGTGGCAAGAAAAATGTATCATGATTTTAAGGAGTTGATGGAATATCAGAAAAAAAATTCATTGAATTTTATGCTGAGCATTCTTCCTTCAGTGGCCTGGGGATTGTAATCTCAGATTTTTAGAAGAGGAATTGATTCAGGAGCCTTACTGAATTTGGGCAGTGAGCAATATGTCTATAGTGATACTAATGTAAACACTATTTAAAAAAAGAAAAAATTTGGAGTAACACTGTAGAAGCTTAGAAGGTGGGCTTGTGCTTGTGGAATGCAAATGTTAGCCTTTTCAATTCAATATAAAAATATATCTGAGAGGGGTGCCTAGGTGACTCAGTCGGTTGAGCCTCTGACCGCTGATTTTGGCTCAGGTCATGATCTCACAGTCATGAGATCAAGCCCTGCATCATTTTCAGCACAGAGTGCAGAGCCTACTTGGGATTCTCTCTCTCTATCCCCCACTCTCTGCCCCATCCTACTTGTTCTCTCTCTCTCAAAATAAATAAATTAATTTAAAATATATGTATCTGAGAGTAGGTTAAAGATTGAAGGGAGAAGAAAGTGTAGGGGCACAAATGTTACCATCTTTACGTGAAAGAGAATCAAAATACTGACTCGAATTGATGGCATAATAAATGGAAACACAGTATACATGTGCCAAATATATTTGTAAAAAATAATAAGAAACCACAAACTTTGAGCTAGGTCTTAAAGGCAGGCAGTTTAAAAGGGTTTAAATCCTTACATTTTTACAGAGGGAAATCAATGGGTATTGTTTAAAGTTGACAAACCAAGAGGTGGAGTTCTACGTGCCATTTAGATACATACCATTTAGATGAAGACATACCATTTAGATTAAGATTGAGCAGAGTTATACATACCATTTAGATTAAGATATATACCATTTAGATTGACTCCATTAGTGGAATTATACAAACAATTAAGATTAAGACCATTTAGATTAAGTGTACTGGTAGGGCATTACCTTGATCGTCTGGGTTTGCTGTGGGGCCACATGGGTAGCTGAGCTCGAGGCTAGCCTATGGCTGCTGTTGGCTCTTTCCATTTGCCCAGATGTACTGTGTAAGTAATATCACTTTCTTTATTTCTTTTTTTTTCATATTTTTAATATTTACTTTTGAGAGAGAGTCAGAGTGTGAGCGGGGGAGAGGCAGAGAGAAAGGCAGACACAGAATCTGAGGCAGGCTCCAGGCTCCGAGCTATCAGCACAGAGTCCCACGTAGGGCTCAAACCCACAAACTGCGAGATCATGACCTGAGCGGAAGTTGGACGCTTAAGTTGACTGAGCCACCCAGATGCCCAGTAATATTGCTTTCTGTTTGTGCACTCAACAGAGCAAAGTTAGGGAGCCTTGTTTTATAGAAGCTGGCATGCCTTGCTCTTTCCCATCTCAACTGATGGTCTATCTTGGTTGCTGGCCCCCTGTTTGCATTACAGATGCAGCTCTCCACAGGTCATATGTGGTCAGTTGTGGCCTACAGGATTCTGGCAATCCGAGGCAGACCTGCACTGCCCTTGGGAGCCACGGAGAGCCTGCTGAGTGCCACAGAAATGTCCTCCCACCTAGTCCTGGAGCTGCCGTGCAGTGTTCCGGTGACATCTGTGTGCTCAAGACAGGCCCAGGGCTCTGTGGGTTTCCCTGAGAGATCCTAGTGTGTCCCACAATGGTGGTTTTCATAGTAAAGAGCCAGCATACTTTAAGGAGGGAAGAAGAGGAAGAGCTAGCCAAAGTGCTTTCTGCCCCTGTGGGAGTGTATCGAAGAGCCAGTGGGTAGACTGGGCTAATGACAAGCCTGTGAACCCTCCAGTTGCCTGTGGTGGGGCCAGTCCTTTGCAGCTACAGATGCTGTGTTTGGCAGCACTTAATAAAATGCAGAACTGGACTTCACTTGAGGACACAGTAGACTTTCTTGGAAAAGGACAGAAAAGAGAGGCCTCTAGCTGGTGTAGTGACTCACCCAGGCTAGCGGTGTGCTCGCAGTGTTCAGAGGGGCTCAGTGTGCTTCCAGAAGAAAGGGGAAAATAGCTGCTGGTGAGATAACAGAACCCGCTGCACCGTGTACCTTTCCTGAGAACAGAATTCAGAACTGATGGCTAAAAGGGAAGCCGCACCAGCCTCCCAACTAATGCAACATTCTCTTCTACACTATCCCAGCTTCCACCTGCTTGCAGTTCAAGCTGGGAAACTCACTCCTCCCTCAGTCGACCCGTCGTGCGCTAATCATTTAAAAAATAAATTTGCTTCCCTGTTATCAAAAAGAAAGAAAAAGTGAGCCCTCTCAACTTGACTTCACGGACTGAGGACAACTCACCTTCAAAGATGGACGCGGCCACTCGAAGATGCACCAGAGTCCCTCCCAACCCCAAGTGGCTGAAGCAAAAACAAAAAGGAAAACACACCTTAAAAACATCTCACAACAGTGCAGATGAGCTTCAGAAGAACATAACGGATGGCTTGAATGAAAGCACTAATCTTTGGGAGAGTCTAGAAACCAAGGGATGGAAGCAAAGTACATGAAGGAGCAGAAAGAAGGGTTGGAAACCCAAACGCATGGATGAAACAAGTCATGGGTGAAAAACTGAGCCGGCTGCAGTCTCGGGCTGACACCGTGATGAGCATCAGAGGTTCGTCTGCTCTCTCTGTGGAGAACATCTCTACATGGATGGTGGCCACTTGCAATTAGAGGAAAGAGGGCAGCGGACAGTGGAGGCCACCCAGTGCCCCAGTCCAGATTGATTTGAAGGGAATCAGGGGCCTATTCATTTAGATGTGGAGAAAACCAAAATAGATCCGAAAAATGATGTGAAGAAAATGGAATGAAGAGCTTACAAATAAAATAAAATAAAATAAAATAAAACAAAATTAAATTAAATTAAATTAAATTAAATTAAAAGCCTCCAAACTGAGCAAGTATCTCTGCAGCCTGAGGTTCCGGCTTGAACATGAGGTTGAAAGTGAGATTCGGAAGCCCCAGCCGAATCTTGAAGTCCATCAAGAACATGTAATGCAAATTCAGGGGCAACATGTTGAAAATGAACCAGCCTGCTCAGAAATAGAGATGAATGACTGGTCCCACAGACATGGACACATGAACCACACACATCAGAAGACCAACCTCTATGGGAAGGTGGCTGAAGACCCAGACAGAGAATTGGAAAGAACCATTTCCTTTTATCAAAAAACCAGATTCTCTTCTATGAGAAAGTGCTCCAGGAAGTTGGACGATAGCTCTGTCCATAGACAGAAAGCTGTGGGCTGGGAAGACACAATGCTCACAGCCAGTAGTGAATAACATCGAGTTTCAGTTCCAGCCTTTCTCAAATGACCCTTTGCTCCTGTTTCTCCCCATGCAGCCCACAGGGTCCCCGGTGTCACAAGTTCCCCCCTGGGTCATCAGGTCCCAGAGGAGAAAGGAGATTCAAGTCATGGGGGCTAGGGGATCTGGGTCCTGAGGCAGATTTGCTTCAACTGACCACAGCAAGACATTTGCCTGTGTTTCCTCTTTATAGAAGTAATTTTGATTGATCTCTTTTTAGTTTAACTGGTGTTATTTAATTGATGCCACAATTGCTCTTATTAAAGTTTGATAGCATTAAAAAAAAAAAGATAATGGTCATCAAAAGAGCTAGAAATGGATCCGTTTTAGAAATTGTCTCTGGGAGGGGAGATGAGGATGAATGGAAGGTCAGGTCATCAAATGTGAATGGCCCTGGAGCTCATTCCCGCCCCAGGAGCGTAGAGTCTAGCCAGCCTCAGAGCTGACCACCTCTTTGTGGATGATGGGAACCCAGGGGACTGTGCACTCTGCTACTGCTCAGACTTGTGAATGTTCCCTCAATAACCCCTATGTTATGGTCACAGCACCTAGCATTAGCTGTTCATGTCTTCACACCCCCTTTTCACATAAGAGCACTTCTGCAAGATTTGATTTGTTATTGTCTGCATGTTATTTTGAGAAAAGTGAAAACTATAAAACCCTTTATTGAGAGCTCCATGAAGCTCTGTGTTTCATGGAGCTTAACTAACATGAAATCTGTGAATTTGACAGAAACAGCTGCCTGCCCCCTGCTCTCGCACCCTTTGCCCTGCTGTGGAGAGAGTTCTTTGCTCAGGACACAGAGTGAGGGCTTCTAACATGACCAGACTTTCCATTTAGGCACATCTTTGATGAGCCTTAAGGAGGTCCTGAAAATGGCCATAGATTTGAGGTAATCTGAGGTTGAAGGTGACAGTTTGTAAGGGTTGAAGGAGGGGCATGCAAATTGGTACCTTTTGTATCTGAATGGCTTGCTGTCCCTGTAAGCTTGAACACCCTTTTCAAACCAAAACCAAAACCAAAACCAAAATAAACAAATACAATCCCAACCATTTTTGTTCTGGAATGGTTGAGTTGGTTGGGATCAGTGTGGCCAACATGATAAATTTGCCCCCTGTGTTCTGTGTCTGGACGTTAGTCAGTTTCCTAGAGGGCAAGGACTTGATGTTATTTATTCTTGAACCCTTTGTACTGAGGATAGTGCCAAACACATAGTAAGTGCTCAAAAAATTGTTAAATGAAAAGTAGTTTTTACTATATACTAAAACAAAAGTTGCCAACAAATCATTCACTAATAAATTTATCTCTCGGTTATAAGATTTGGTCCCGAATCCATAAAACATGTGGCCCATTCCCTCCCCTCCCCCAAAAGCTGAGTAAATGAATGGATAGAAGAATGGATGCCCTTGTTCTGAAGTGGAAGTTTGCTGTGACAGTGCACAGTTATACCTCGAAGTCCTCTCTGCTGTGGGTAAAGCTACAGAGGAGTTGAGACACCATATACATAGGAGAAAGACAGTATATTTTATTGTCAATACCGCTTCAACAGAATTTCTTTTGGTTTTTTTTTCTGTATTTTAATGGTCTAACATAGTGCCTGGCACACCACATAAATAGTAGTTTTCTTCCTTCTCATTTTTTTCTTTTTGTTTTTTCAATAAGCCACTGATCAAATGTCTTACTCCATATTGTGCTTTATTTCTCCCCCACGCCTCCCCATCTCCCCATCTTAATTTTATTAGGCAGGGAGCTGGCATGAACCAAGGCAAAGAACACTCTCTCTTAGCCCCAGGCGTAGGGCAAAAGTGTTTCAGAGTCACTCATGGCCAGCTCTAAAGTATCTGCCACTAATAGGACCTGGTCCCGAGTTGTCAGAGAGAGGAGGGGGGAGAGTCAAGCAGCCCGTGCATCAGGGTGAGACTGCAGGCTCAGAAAGGGCTTTGGAGGGAGAGAGAGCCCAGCTCTTGTCCTCCTGACTTGGGTGCAGCTGTCACCATGAAGTGATGCAGTTCTCTGCTCAGGGTCTCCTGCTCTGATCCTACCCACCAAGTTGTAGAGAGGCATGGGCAATATTTTATTATAGTTGAAGATGAAAAGGTTTTTTTTTTTGTTTTTGTTTTTGTTTTTGTTTTTTGCCCTCGTGGGCTGGAGGAAAAGATCTACCCTCTGGGTCCTCTGTTTTCTTTCCCATCTATAAAATGGAACTCCTAATATGTGCTTGCAGAGAAAGGCAAGAGGTGTTCTGGCAAACACCAACCTAATGAAACTGACCTCATTATCCACTATGCAAAGAAACTAAAAGCCACAGGCAAGGCTGGCTTCCCTCCTGACAGAGATCTGAGCCCCTCGGGAAGGAGCTGCTTCCTGCTCAAAGGAGAGCCCTTCAGAGGGATGTTTTATGGGCATTGCTGAAAACATAGGGGATACAGTAAAACACAAAGACACAAGAGCATTGAGCGGGAGTTGTCATCCATTCTGCTTGACAGACATAAATTACTGACCAGACACAGGCATTTCCCCTCTTGGTCATCACCCGACGAAGGGGAGAGCTTTTATTTTCCAAATGATATATTGATCCGATAAAATTATTATTACATCATCTCTATTGCCCATCACCACGCACAATGGGAGAGCATTATAGGGAAAATGAATGCTCCCACTGGAATAGGATATAGAAATGTGTGTGTGTGTGTGTGTGTGTGTGTGTGTGTGTGTGTGTGAAAGAGAGAGAGAGAGAGAGAGGGAATGGAAGTGTGAGTGTCCATGTGTGTAAAGATTTCTGACAGAGGAAGATAGGGAGTTTCATTAATATTAGTTGATGGCATTCCAGCACTCACATGCCAAGCCAAGCATCTCTCCCCAGGCATTCCTCAGGGGTCATGGTGGAAATTAGATGCTGTTAGGGAAAGGCCTTCAGGGCTTAAGAAGGGGACTAAAGGGCTTTTGTCAGACTCAATATGTCTTCCTTAAAGTAGGGAGGCAGGGAGGGAGGATCTACAAAGTAGAACTTCAGACATCTGGGTACACCATGCAGGGGTAAGGGGTGGCTGAGGAATGGGGTGACTTAGTGCAGGCTCTCAGACTCTTAAAGCACCCTTTATGGCAATCTTGGGGGGAGAGCTTCCTTCACTTAAGAACTAAGGTAGCTCCAAAGATCATGGGAATCTATTTCCTCCTAGGAAAGTTGTTGGTTGGTGGGTTAATGACCTTAAGTCAAGTTGTCTGAGAGGAGCTTGGCCCCTCTGTATTGACAGAGGGCTAGGAAGGTCCAGAGTGGTGGTGGTGTGAGTGCGACCCCCAAACCAGGACTAGCTTTAACCACCTGACCACCTCACCTGAAGGCTGAGCCCTCCATTACTTCTCTGGTCTTAGAAAGCTGAGGATATGATTTCTTCCTTAACTTCTGTGGGTCTCAGGCAACAGCTACGTCTGGGGAATGTTTCTCTCTTGAGTAAATGGACTGGTTGCCAAAATGTCACAACAATCTATAGGAAATACAGCCACATTGCCAAGCCTCAGCTTCGGGAGGACAGCTTTTGGTCCTGGGTAATCCCTAAGGCTAAGTATGTGCACAAATATGTGCATGGCCATGTACACATGAACACACACACACACATACACACACACACACATACACACAGACTCTTCCAAAAGATGTGGGTATTTGATAGTTTAAAGTGGCTATCCTGGAAAAATATCTGAACTGGGTTGGGCTTTCTTTTCCTTATGGTTTAGTTCTATTTTAACTTTGAGTTATATAAGAGGGGGTTCAGAGTGTTTTTATTGTTGGGGGCCTGGACTAATTTGGATGCTTTGTACCTGGAGTTCTCTGAGTGGAGGGTGGGGGTGGGGGTGGGACATCCTCTTAGGGGACCCTTGGGCCTGGTAGACCCGAGTGCAGCTTGATGAGTCATAGCCCTTATGGAGATTTTTGGGGTCTCTTGTCTCCTAAATTCTCATTAGCTGTATATTCAAGTTCATCCTTTTGGAATACAACTTGGTGGAGAAAGACATAGCAATACCAGTTGAGATGGGTAAACCAAGGGCACTCGACTCCTCCTCTAGGTCAGTTCAACTTTGTGAGACTTACACCACTATCAGGTCCACATGGCTTTTCCACTTCAGGACACTTCCTGCCCCTTAGAGGGGAGCCAACAAGCCAGGAACCGCTGACCTTCAAGGATATGTTTCTCTAGGAAGAATGGGGGCCAACAGGTCCTGCTAGGAGGACTCTGTATAAAGACAGGATGGTGGGGGCACCTGGGAGCCTCAGTTGGTTAAGCGTTTGACTCTTGATTTCCACTCAGGTCATGATCTTGCAGTTTGTGAGTTCAAGCCCCATGTTGGGCTCTGCACTGATAGGATGGAGTCTACTTGGGGTTCTTTCTCTCCTTCTTTCTCTGTTCTGCCCCTCTCCCTCAAAATAAACAAATAAACTAAAAAAAAAAAAAAAAAGGGATGGTGGAGAGTTTGTCCCAGGGAGTATCAACTTTCCAAACTGGAGAGAATGTCTCTAGACCTCTGTCCATAGGTTATTAGCAAATATATACTCCTCAATAGCAGAGTTGTCTTATCAACCTTGTTCCAGAAAACCTGTTAATGCCCTCCTTCAGGCCACAGACATGGGAACTCAACTTTCAAGGTCTTATACCCTCTCAACACGTCTTACCCACTCAGTGAGGTTGGTCTCTTTACCCCCTCCAACTCTAGCTCCGTTCCTTTAGAGACAGTCTCTTTAGGGTTCCTATATATGGTGGACTCAGTTCCAGAGTTGGAGCGTGTTCTACAGCAGCTCCACTGCTTATGGCTAGTCCTCCTTCAGCCTCAGCTTTCCTTCCGATAAAGTGGATACAATAATGGTACCCACGTCTTTAGCCTACACTTATGCACCTGGCCAATGTCCACGGCTATACTACATACACTATAACAAATGTCAGTCAGTTGAAGAATCCCACGCTGCAGGACGAGTCTAATGAGTTTTGATCATGATTCTGGAAAAGAGTGCAAGTTCTGGAGTCCACCACAAATGCCTAATGAAAGAAAACCTCTTTGAATATACAGGCAGACACAACCACCTGAATTTTGAGGGTGTTGTGCTGTACCAACAGTCTCAGTAACATTGCTAACATTGTATACCCTGGCTGTCTATTTCGTGTTGACCTTAATCCATCTTATTTTCACAAACCCAAGCATGTTTCAAAAATGGTCTTTGTAGCTATCTTGAGAAAGAGCGATGTGGTTATCTGTTAGCCGAACAGTGCGGTGGCCTTTACTGACATTGCTTTGTCTTTTTAGAGTTATCTTAAAAGCTTTCCAGAGATGGTAGGGAAGGATGGGACCCCCCAAAAAAGAAGGGAAACCAAGAGGGGACTGAAGACCATCAAAGCAAGAGCTCTAGAGAACCATTATCTATGAACATTATCTTGGAAGTCAAGACTTGGAGATCAGATGATAAGTTGTTCCCCTCTACAATGGAGGATTACTTTATAGTTGATTTGTGTGATTGTAGGAGTTTATTTGAAAGGAAAAATGGAAAAAAAGAGCTGTAGCTCTAAACATTGGATGTCACTGGATGAATTCTGTCCTCTGATGTTATTTGTAGCACATCAGTTTCACAGAAAGCAAATCAGACACTTCCAGATTAGACTACCCAAGCCTTTGTGTGACCCTGTCCTCACATGTGAGGGTACCATCAGGGCTGATCTTGTCAAGTCTAGAAAACTCTAGCACCCTCCTGCCAGGATCCCAGAGCCCTTGTGTTCTTTTTCACTTCCCCTATTAACAACTGTGGTCAGGCTGGTTTTAAAGAGTCTGTTAAGCTCATTCACATTTAGGAGTCTGTGATTATCAGTAATTTAAGATTACCCTCTTCCAACTATGGGTGCTCCTGAAAGTTCAGGCAGTGCCTTCACCTGAAGGATTGTGTCTGTAATGGCAGAATTCCAGGCCTCAGGTACATGCTGTGATTGTGAAAAGGCCCTGAGGAATGGGTGATTTAGGGCGAGGCCCTTCTCACAGTATCTCCAAATTACACCCCACAAGTGCCCTTTACTCTACCAGTGGTTTAAGGATATAGCAGCAATTATGGTCTGTAGAAAGCCTGGTACCTAAAGGAAAAAGGAGGTTTGGAAAATATGGTGGAATCCTGTTTGTTGCTGTATATGTAATGTATATGTAATGTTGCTGTAATGTATATGAGGACCCCTGACATTCTTCAAGGAGATGGCCTCTCACCTTAGTGAACTACCAAGTTTGAGAGTGATACTGAGTTCTGTGACTCCTACCCCTGCAAGGCAGTACAGTATAACTGAAAAATCTCCTGCCTCTTTTTTAGGTCCATGATGATTCTATAAAAATGGAACTTGGCTAATTTATAAAGCTACTTTCTGGCCTAGACCATCACATGATGAGACCCCTTTCCTCCCCCATTCTAGCAACCACCTTCCTCTTCAGACACACTTTCCCACAAAGCAGCATAGGCTTTATCACCTCCTACGTGTTCCTGCCTATGGATGACAAATGGAGGAGAACAAAGCCACAGCCAAGTGCTCTGTCCATGCACCAGGCTCAGAGTGCATGATTCAAGTTTGTGCCTTGGCAAAATGACTAATGGCTACACATCACATGTCATAAATTATGGGATCATTCATGAATAGTTAAAACCATGAAGGCTAAGTCCTTGAATGCCAAGGGCCTCCTGGGTTGATATCATGGAAATGACTTTAACACGTGAGCCTGAGGCTGAGAAACATGATGCCCTGCCCCAGGGCAGCCCAAGGGAAAGACATTCTGCCCTTTGTATTGTCCACAGTCACCTTGGTCTACTGACCTTTGTGTTAGTTTCTTAGGGCTGTCCTAACAAAGTACTACAAACTGGGTGGCTTAGAACAACTGAAATATATTGTCTCATGGTTCTGGAGGCCGGTATGAAATCAAAGTATCAGCATCCGGGATGTGTTCTCTCTGAAGGGGCCAGGGAAACACCTCTGGTCCAGACCTCTCCTAGTTTCTGGTACCCTTGGAGGCTTCCTGTTTTATAGATGATGTTTGCTCCCTCTGTGTGTCTCTCTCCTCACATGGCATTCTTTTTTATAAGGACACCAGTCATATCGGATTAGGGCCCAGCTCACTACAATATGACCTCATCTTAACTAATTACATCTGTAACGACCCTATTTCCAGATAAGGTCAGGTTCTGAGGTGCTGGCAGTGAAGACATGAATGTATGAATTTGGGGAGGACATTTTGGTTCAATCCGTAACAATCTCATAAATTTCTTTTAAACCTCTGCTAATGTTTGTGAGGAGGCCACTTTCAATTTTTTTTTTTTTAATGTTTATTTTTGCAAGAGAGAGAGAGGGCAAGCATGAGCGGGGCGGAGGCAGAGGAAGAGGGACACACAGAATCCAAAACAGGTTCCAGGCTCTGAGCTGTGAGCACAGAGCCCTACATGGGGCTTGAACTCATGAACCGTGAGATCATGATCTGAGCTGAAGTTAGATGCTTAACTGACTGAGCCACCCAGATGCCCCTGGAAGGCCACTTTCAGAGGGTGACAAACACCTGGGCATTTTAACATTCAAAAGAGTGATAAACACCACTCTACCTTGTTCTTACCCATCTCTTCACACATGTACACACACATTCTCACACCCACATTCACACGTATCACACCTGGCTGCTTTTAAAGAAGACTTAGCATCTCACATCCATCAGGATGGCAGAAAGCTGTGTTGGAGAGCATGTGGGAGCCCCAAGCTGAGTGCTGAGGGGTTAAATGTGGAGGCTGGCATCTCCCTTCAAAGACCAGTATTCACAGCCTGAGGCCTTTGTGGAGATTGGAGACAAGTCCTTTTGCCCTGTTTACCTCTGCTGGGGCTTGTTGTGAGGCTGTGTCCCTTGAGAGGAGGAACCTGATCACCCCAAAGAATGACTAAGTGCCACAGACCACAGGGAAACAGGAAACCTCTGCAGTGCAGACAGCCCCTCCCACCTCTGCATTCTGGCGGGAGGAGTGAGCAAGCTTCTAGGTAAATCTATCCCTGGTGTTTTTTTTTTGTCTCTGAGGCCGAGAGGACAGAAGCGCTTCTCAGGCATCCCATCTAGAGCTGTTCTCCAGAGCTGCAGGGCTGGGCCCTCCTCCAAGGCGCTGAAGCTTAGCCATGCTCTGGGTCCCGAGAAGGTAGATGAGAGATTGCTGGGCGTAGTCAATCTACGCGTGCGCTTGGTGGTTCATATTCCTCCTTGGCCTCAACACTCCATCTGCCCAGACTCCTTGGTCTGTCCCTCTGAACCCCTTTCCTTTCATTTCTGTTTTCCTACTATTCACAGACCTGCTACCAACAAGCTAGGAACCAAAACGGCCCCCAAGCCTGAGACCAGCACCTTCTTCAAAGGGAGTCAGGGTCACTGAAGTCTCTTTTCTTTAGAGGAGCCCTTGTCAGGGAGGACTATAAGCCAAGCTGGAGCCCGTCATGAACCCAGGGCCAGTTAACAGGTACTCCCCAAAGACTTTGGCTGAGGATGCCATTTCCCCATGCAAAGCCAGTATGACTGTTGAAAGGCCATCGGTGCTCACTGAGCTACCTATCTAGTCGAGAGGCTGGCAACAGGGATGGGTCTGCACGCTTGCCCAACCCCGCCTGTCTAGAAGGCAGGGAGCCATGGACAGGAGCCAATCTAATGTGCTAGGTGGGGGGTGGGGTGTCAGACCCAGTGTCAAGAGCTGCCTTGATGATACAGTCACAGACTTCAGAGCAGGAAGGAGGGATCCTTTGATGGTGCACCCCTATGTGCAACGATGACATCAGGTGTGGTCACAGATGCAGTCTCACTTACTCCTCACAACAGTCCTGTGCAGCAGGTCTGGTCAGCCGTCATGTTTACGGAGGAGGTAAACAAGGCACAAGAATCACTCAGGGGAGCCTTAAAATGTTCACTGCACAAGACAATGTTAAATTTTATTTTTATTTTATTTTATTTTATTTTATTTTATTTTATTTTATTAATGTGTATTTATTCTTGAGACAGAGACAGAGCATGAACAGGGGAGGGGCAGAGAGAGAGGGAGACACAGAATCTGAAACAGGCTCCAGGCTCTGAGCTGTCAGCATAGAGCCCGACGCAGGGCTCGAACCCACGAACTGTGAGATCGTGACCTGAGCTGAAGTTGGACGCTTAACCAACTGAGCCACCCACGCACCCCAACAATGTTAAACTTTAAACAACAACAACAACAACAACAACAACACTATTTTGGGAATCACCATAACAGAGAATTTCTCCTGAAACAAACTCTAATCAGGCTTCTCTGAGCTCTCTTTTCAACTAGACCCTGACTTTTAAGCTTCCGTGTCTGTCCCTGCATTGTCCAATTTTAGAAAGAATCCAGCTAAGTCAGTTTAGCCAGAACCACCGCCCCAATGTCTGATCACCCTAAAATCTGAACAGATTTCTCATCTCCCACCATCTCCCCAACGTTTTCAACAACATCCTATGTTCACTTTGGCCAGAAGCACTCCTTAGCCCCTGATGTTTCCTCTCAGTAATTTTCCATCCACTGACCCCACTCTGTTCCTGGCTATGAATTCCCACTTTTCCTTATTGTATTTGGAATTGAACCCAACCTTTCTCCTCCACTGCAACACCCCCCCTCCCCAACTTTCAGTGGTCCCTATGCATATCACATTGTGATAGTTGACCTTACTATTTGTTAAGTAGTGTCATAAACAATTCTTTCTTGAACAACCCCAAGGGAATTACATACCAGTACCTTTAAGGATAGGAGAGGGGAGGCACCTATAGTCCGGGAAGCCAATTCCAGCATTTATGATCTCCTTGGCCAGTAGGACCTTCCGTAAATCTTCAGCCAGCAGGCCCATCACTGCCATTAGGACCACAGAGAGAAGGGAAGCATTTTCTGACCAATTCAAAGCAGCAGTAGCTTTTGTGGACAAATGGAAGGGTAGGTATAAAGCCACAAGGAGACTCCTGGGTGTTTTTTGTGAGGGTGACCTAGGGCCACAAAGAGAGGAAGGAGGAAACAGAGCAATTAGGTGACACACTGCTCACCTCTCTTCTTCTACACATCCTTGAATACCCAGTTGGAAAAAGAGATCTAATATTATTTAGACAAGCAAAGAAAAGCAATCTGGGCTTTCGTTACTATTTTTCTCCTTTCCTGAGAGCTTGTGGAGTGGCTGCTGTTAATGGTGGGGAAAAAAAATCACCCAAAGCTCTAAAAAAACAAAAAACAAAAACAAAGCACCAAAAAAACCAATGACCCAATGATTGCTCTGGTACCTGCTCCAAGTCTGTCAGGCCAGGGTCTCTTGTAATAAGTCACCTCGGCGGCAACACCAATAGCCAAGGGTGTGTACCAAAGCTCTGGTGAAATGTGGTAGTGGTGACCCCTGTTTCCTGGTCCTCTTGGATCTGGGTACAAAGGTGCAGGAGTCAAAGAGCAGAATGGAAAGGCACAAGCCAAAGAAGCATGAGGCAAGCAGAGGGCAAGGAGGAGCACATACATTAAAACCTCCATATGCTTAGAATCCAAAATGTTTACAAGGCTGGCTAACAGCAGGAATTGGCAAACTATAGCCCCATGGGCTAAGCATGGTTTTTATATTTTTAAATAGTTGAGAAAAAAAGAGTATTTTGTGACAAGTGAAAATGATATGAAATTCTAATTTTAGTGTCCATAAATAAAGTTTTATTGGAACGCAGCTGGTTGGTCTACATACTGGCTATGGATGCTTTTGCACTGTAATAGCAAAGTTGAGTGGTGGAAACAGACTGTATGACCCGCAAACCCTAAAATATTTATTATCTGGCCCTTCACAGAAAGGTTTTGTTGGCTCCCGGCTAAGCAGGGTTTCAATCCCAGCTATAACACTTACAGATTGTTTGACCTCGGGCTGGTTCTCTAGCCTTTGTAAGCCACAGGTTTCTCATCTATAAAATGGAAATACTAGTAACACATCCACCTTGGGATTCCTAGGAGGATTTCCCAAGACAGCAGATGTAAAGAAAGTACTTAGCAAAAGACCTGGTGCAGAATGAATGCTTAGTAAAGGTTTGCTATTGTTATTCTGTTTGTTAACCTTCTCAATGAAAAGGGTTGGACCCTGTGATGGAGATTGCTGGTTTGCCAACCCTATGGATCCTCCCAATATGCTTCTTCAGGAGCTACAGAGGCTAAATGTTTGCTTTTTCAGGCTCCTTTCCATCCAGGAATGGCCACATGATACAATTTGGCCAAAAAGACATAAATGGAAATTTGTTCTGAGTATTCTGGGAAAGCTTTTGCTTTCCTAATAAAAGGGAAGGCATGGTTGAACACTGTCACATCTCCATCTTCCTGCTTTGACTATAGATGTGATATCTGGAGCTGCGGCAGTCATTTTGGGCCCATGAAAGCAATAGTCAATAGAATTACAGAGACCACTTGTCCTGGATCATTAAGCTGCTGAGTCAACTTTCTGTTGTTTGAGAAACATAGACCCTGATTTGTTTAAACCATTGTGGGTCAGGTTTTCCATGACATGTAATTGAAGATATCTCTAATTGTTCTATCCTTTTGAAAGTTGAGTGGAATGCAGAAGAACCATTTGTCAGACGGGAGAGCTTCTGAGTAAGGAAATCTGAAGTAACCAGTAGATAGAGGGATATAAGCATGTACCTTTTGAGAAGTCCGGTTTAGAGACAAAAGACCCACAAAAGAGAGACAGGATTTCAGATCTCTGATCAAGTTCAGCTTTGGTAAAGAGAAATGTCATTGCCAAGGGATAGCAAGGATGTTAAGGAAGATTGTTGCTTTTTTTCAGTAGAGCTGATATGGAAGAACAGGGCCTGTGAGCATTCTTGAAACTGTTAAGAGGGCAAGGAAACTAATTAAAATATATGCAATACATTTAATTAAAATTTATAAACTTCTAGAAAACACAAATATATTCTATTCCTCCTTAGAGTAAGTTATCAGTCTGAAGAAAGTCTACACATTGTATCTAAGGAACTCAAAATCAGGACAGCCCCTGGAGGCACATGGGTTAGAGGTATAGACTAGTGCAGGGAGGGGCAGTCTTTCTCTGAGCTGGCCTTCACCCCCTTAGATTTCTTTCTTTCTTTTTTGGGGGGGTGGTATATATGCATATATTCTTTTAATTTAAATTTTAACTAGTTAGTAGACAGTGTAATACTGGTTTCAGAAGTAGAATTCAGTGATTCATCATTTACATATAACACCCATTGCTCATCACAAGTGGCCTCCTTAAATACCCATCACCCATCCACCAAAAACAATAAGATACCTAGGAATAAACCCAACTAAAGAGGTAAAAGATTTGTGCTCTGACAACTATAGAAGACTTAAGAAAGAAATTGAAGAAGACACAAAGAAATGGAAAGACATTCCATGCTCAAATGTATATACTACCCACAGCAATCTACACATTTAATGCAATCCCTATCAAAATACCACCAGAATTCTTCACAGAGCTAGATCAAATAATCCTAAACTTTGTGTGGAACCGGGAAAGACCCATAATTGCCAAAGCAATCCTGAAAAGAAAAACAAAACTGGAGGCATCATGATTCTGGACTTCAAGCTGTCATGAAGCTTGTCATGAAGCTATAATCACCAAGGCAGTATGGTACTGGCACAAAAACAGACACATAGATCAATGGAACAGAATAGAAAACCCAGAAATGGACCCACATCTACATGGTCAACTCATCTTTGACAAAGCACGAAAGAATATCCAATGGGAAAAAGACAGTCTCTTCGACAAATGGTGCTGGGAAAATTGGACGTCGACATGCAGAAGAATGAAACTGGACCGCTGTCTAACACCACACACAGAAATAAATTCAAAACGGATGAAACACCCTCTTAGATTTCTAAGAGTGTAAATTGTTTGTGGGAGGGGAGGGGAGTGTAAGAGAAATGCCTTGATGGAAAGGGAAATAACAAATTCCAGCAATCTTTGCAAGTTGTTGGTTCTCCCTGGGCCAGTCCAGGAAGGCTTTGCCAAGGAGACGTAATGTGTGTTTGTTATAGAACATTCAAATGATACAGAGAAGTATAAAAAAAGGAAAATCACTCTGAAATCCCCACCTCCATCCCAGGCTGCCACGGTTTCCACGCCTCCCTCTGGGCACATATAGACTTGTAATTACAAGTGTTACGTAAATGAAGTCCCATTATGCTGAACATGCTTTCTTTGTGTTTTCTCCTCTCCCTCCCCACCCCCCTCTCTTTTGCATTCTGTTTTTTATGTGTTGAATTTTTCTTGTTGTCGACTGCAGACATGCATCATCCTTTGTGTTGTCCACATCATATTTATTTGAATGGCTCCCTTGGGGATGGAATTATTTGAATAGTGGGAAGGAGTGATCTGGAAGTTGTATGGCTGGAGTTGAAGCATCAGGATGGTGCAGATTAAGTTCTGGATGGGGTTTCCAGTGAAGATGGAGGTTAAGTTGGAGACAAAGAGGCAGGTAAGAAAAAGGTAGAAGTAGTTGATCTGGAAAGAACTGTATAATCTCCCCATCCCCTGTCCCCTCCTTCCCTAGCATAGTGGGAACCCATCTCTTCTCTCCTCTATGAGCTATTAAGGTACCCACTGGCTGGCTGCGTGCCCACCTGCACCTTGGGACAGTCTGGTTCCTGTTCTGTTGGTCCGGTGCCCTGATGGTTATCTGGTTCTATCTGGTCAGCAGTGGGGCACATGCTTCAGTCCCCTGAAAGCCCCAGGAGGCTGCACTGCCAACCAGGAAATGAAGTGGATAAATGATCCCGGCCGGAGAACCAGCTAAGTGGTTTGCTCCAGGAATACCTCCCCAAGTGAGTAGGTCCTTTCAGAAAACCAAATGGTAGCTTAGAAGCTTATTTTATGGACACAGAACCAGAGCCAAAGGTATTATAAAATAATTTCTAGATTCTGTGCTGATTTGACACTTGGATATTCCACCTGACTGGTCTTTGAATTTGTTTTAATTGTTCTTTCTTACTTGTCCTTCAGTCACCTTTTACTCCTTACTGTAATGGTCATCAAAATGGCAGAATGTATTACTCTGCAAGAGTATGGGGTCCGGAGTCTGCCTGGCTACACATCCTGGCTTCATTACCTACCAGCTGTGTGACCTTGGAGCAGTTATTTGACTTCTCTGAGCATCCACTTCTTTATCTGTAAAATGAGGCTATCAGGGTTAGTGTACCACACAGGTGCTTTGAGCATGCCTTTATTTTCATGGCCCCCATTCATACTCAAAGGGAGTGTGCATCAGCCCGGTTTCCTACCATCCTCTCCATCAGCATCACCTTTCAGACTCAGGCAAGGTGCAGATCATGGCTCGGCCTGCCTCTGTGTAACTGTGCTTCTGGTACTTCTGGTTTAAGGAGCTCAACACAGCGCTTTGGTTTAAATGCTGCCTACAGGCACCATAGGGGACAGAAGAGAACACAATGTAGTGATTCAGGTCACTTCAGGACTTCATCCCTAGCTCTGCTTAAATATGTTAATGAGAACCAGAAATAAAATTTCGAAACTGGAAGGAGGAGATAGCAAGCAATAGTTAGGGCCAATGAGAGATGGGACCGCAAGCAGATGTGGGTGGGGAAAGAGAGAGACGTCTCCGGAGCACCAGGGGTGGGGGGACGGGGAAGGCGCCGTCCTCCGTCTCTGCAGGTGCCCCACAGAGGCCATGCCAAGCATCAGTCCAGCTTAAAAAGTGAATTCCCAGCCTCGCTGGGTGGGTGATTGAGCTGCTTCCTCCTTTCAAAACTGAATGCTGCAGGAAAATGCCCCAGCACCACAGCTCAGGTCCCAGGACCCCGGGGGCTGGCTGAGGCCTTGGGTTCTGTAGCTCTTTCTCTTCCCCTCGCATGTTCTGGTGGCCTGACCCAGAGAGCCAAAGAGACTGCGTGTGCGCACGCAGAAAGAACAGGCAGGGAATCAAAGCTGTCAGACCCTCTGCCACTCAGCAGCCAGATTTTGACCAAGCGTGGCTTCCTGCCACCCCAGGATGCTCGTTGTGCTCCTAGCTGCCTTCCTTCACTGACTTCCTCTCTCTCTCCTCTTTCCTAAACTGTTTCCTACCCTTGGAGGGAAAAAGGAAAAGCTTCACTTGGAAAAAGAAAAAAAAAAAAAAAAGCCCCAGTGAATAGGAGTTTTAAGGGACAGATTCAGCTCCTGTAAACTTTGAGAAGGAAGGACTCTACCAAATTTGGAGGCTGAGAGAAGATCCCCCTCCCCCTCCACTCTGTGGCTTCAGCTCATGCTTTGCCTGGTGGCTTGGGGGAGGGGGAGCACGGAGATGCCTTTCTTTCCCCTCTTGCTCCCCACTTCTCCATGCCACCCACAGCCAGACCTCAGGTGAGGCCTGTGCTGGGCCTGAGAGCTGGGCAATCTGAACCTCCGGCAGAGCTCACAAAACAGTCTGGCAAAAAGGAACACGAGAGATGCTTCTGCCGAGACTCCTCTCCCATGATTTCATGAGAAACACACTCAGCCGATTTCTGTGCCAAGAACACCATTCAGACATCATGGATGCTGCAAAGATCTGGCATATTTTAGGGACAGGGTCCCAAGCACGGTGATGGGGGATGAATGGGGCCGAGCCACTGTTTTCCCAGGTGACAGGAACAGCCTGGCCATTCACCACCAGTAGCTTGTCTTGTTTTACAAAATGAACTTAATCCACCTCAGAATAGAAAACAAGCATTAAACACAACACTTTATATCCCTCCACACTCATGTCCATGATTTGTCAATAATTGTATACTTTCTTATACAGTTGTAATCAGTGTGTACACAGTATTTTATGATGCTTTTCCATTTAACATGATTCAGAATGCACGTTTTCCATGCATCGACGGCCATTTAGGTAGCTGTATGACATCCCATTAAATGGATACCCTTTCGTTTATTTAGCCAAGCTATGTTGCTGGACATTTGGGTTGTTTCCAGTTTGCCACCATTGTAAGTAGAACCCGCAACAATGTTTTACACTGGAACAATGATGATAGAGAGCTGAAACGTTGCTGACTTTATTTTCACTGGCAACCAAATTTAGAGAGAGCCTCAATATTGCTCCTCTCAAATGTGGGAGTAATTAAACAGCTGCCTTGAAGGATGGCTGGATGATTTATAGGCAGCTAGATGTGTTCAGTGGGTTTGTCAGTATCCTGCGACATTAAGGATACGCTTGTTAATTATCTGTGGTTAATATGATAATTTAGGAAAAACAACACCTATTAAGAGTTCTTCATTAGGCAAAAGGCTTCTCATTTTTGAACAAACAAAGCCTCCAAAATTAATGATCTTCACCTCTGATCTGCCACCGGGCAGGGACAGCAAAGAGTCCCATTTCTTTTTAACATTCCCACAGTGCCCTCGGTAAATGAGGCTCCCTCTTGGAAAATCCTTCTAGGCCCTGCCCGTCTTTATGGTTACCTCTTCTTAGAAGCACCAAGTTAACCATCTTGGGACTAATTAGTTTTTTCCAGGTGTCTCAATAAACTTTTGCTCTTATCAGCTCAATTGAGAAACTTTTGCCTGCTAATTCCCTGGGACTTAAATGGAGTAAGAAGGAATACTCTTATTTTGTAGATGAGGACACTGAGATCCGGGGATGGTGAGTGGCTTGCCTGGAGTCCCAGAGCCAGGTAGAAGATGGGCAAGGGGACCCGGGGCTCCCGCCTCCCCACCGAAGTCTTACCCCAGCCTCTACCCTTTCCCTGTGGTGTGCTCTCACTCAGCCGGTTCCATCAGATCAGGACTAAGGAGCTTCTTATTTGTAGGGAAGCATCAAACTTGCTTCAGTCCCCGAGGGTGGGGGGAGTGAGCAGAGAAAAAGGGCATCGCATAATGTGATGCCGGAGATAATATCTGGAAGACCCGAGGAGAAATAACCCATCGGCGCATAACCTCATCTTTATACTTCAATAAGTATTGAATGTAACTCATGGGCGGTATTCAATCACCGCTCCCTGGTGTTACCCAGTCACCCTCCACTGCCCCATCTTCATATTTCATTTTGGCCCGGACAGTGCAAACTCCATTGTAGCCATCAAGAATAATTTTTATATATGGGGCCTCTGCTGAGCCAGCATCTTGCTGCATACACATTCCCCCTTATCCGATTTGGTGGTGGTGGCAGGGGGGTCAGAAGCCATGGGGTAAATGGGGAGAAAACTTTTCTGAGCAAGAGGCCCCTGTGCAAATCAGCATGGTCCAGCACAGAGGCTCCCTGGCTCTTTCCTTCAGGGTGACACCAGCCCCGGTTTTAGGCAAACACCAAGACAGCTCCCATTGTGTTCCTCTGGAAGAGTCAGGAGGGAAGAGGCATACCACTAATCTCTAGGTATGGGATTTTCATTCATTAGCACATTCACTCTTCCGGATAAACTCAAGAGGCCTATGTTCTAATACTCGTCTAACGGATGGAGTAAGTGATCCTGGAAGAAGTTCAATCCTTGCTTGAGGTCACACCGGGATTAAGTTGCAGACTGGTGGATTTATACTTAGATGCCACTTTCCCGTGGGAGTCCTCCCTCACCCCACACCCTTGCTGACCCTGACATTGTTTGGGATCTCAAGCAGGGGGCGGCGGACAGGACAGGGCAGGTGTCACAGCAGAAGCCACCATGCAGTTAGGCAACTCAGGGTGTATGGAGAGGCGTCAGTACCCCACCAGCACTCGGGGGCTGAGCCCACGGGCTGTCAGGGACAGTGCTAGTTGTGGCCTCTGAGGACAAACGGGATACTCTTTATAAAATTGCCTCCATCTGTGTGTGAGTGCCCACCTCGCCGCCTGGGGAGGTCCCTGGGGAAGTCAGAAGAGAGACAGACTGGTTCTGGGTTCGAGTCCCCATTGCTATTTAGCTAAACACGTGGCCCCAGGCAACTACTTAACTTCTTCCAGAGCCTGCTTCCTCTTTGCAGGACTGAGATGATGAACATGTTTGGGCTACCGTCTTTGGGTGGCTGGCAAGATCAAGTCAGATGAACCAGAAAGTGACTTGGAAACAGAAGCATCATCATTATTACAATCAAATAATGCGAGTGCTGAGACAAATGATTAAATACTGTCTTGCACTCCCTTTTTCTTCCTGACAAGTTTGCCTTCCGCGATTGCGGTAAATAATACTCTTGCCAGGGTTTTCCAAAGTGCAGCCCAGAGATGAGCCCTGTGCAGCCCAAAGTGCAGCCCAGAGATGACCACAGGGAGAGTTGGCCGGAAATGCAGATGGCTGGAGCTACCCCCACACCTGCTGACCCGAAACCTGGGGAGCCAGGAGCCTGGGGAACCTGTGTTTCCAGCTTGCTCCCTGGATGGGATGGTTCTTACACCCAGGTTTTCGCAGTTCTTTTGGCTGTACTTGCAGAGCTTTGTTCCTCTTCTTTGGAACTTGGGGAAGAAAGAGGGAAAGGAGCATGTGGGCATTTGTGTTCATTTGTCTGGTTGTGCAGGTGGCTAGCCAATGTCAAAGGCTTAATTCTGGCCTGGCTCCCTGTTCTACGGAGGTAACAATCCCTTGACCTCTGACTTTTCAGTTTGACAAATCAAAAATGTCAGCCCCAGCTTGGTTCCCCTTTTTAAGTCTGCTAAGCTTCTTCCTGGGGGTTGGAACACTGACTTGGGAAAGGCTGATGGGGCCCAGAGGCTTGCTGTGTGATGTTGCCCAGTCCCCTGAGCTCTCTGTTCCTTGGGGCCTTGCCTGCCCCCAGTCAGGAGAGGGATGTGATCCATCAAGTGAGGCTCGGCTGGTTTTGTCTGTGGGGCCTCCTCTCCTGGGCTGCAATGTTAGTTTCCATCACATTTGTACCTTTCTCCTAAAGGTAAAGCTGTATTGCTTGAGGGACCCCTGTCGTGGGTCAGAAGGCCCTCTCCCGGAATGCGGGGATGGATGAGACTTGCCACTTTCTGAATAGTGTCTGCCCCAAAGTGGACAGTTTGCTGCATCTGGCTTCCTTGCAGTAGGATTCTGCATGACAGAGGACCTGTTCTCAGATGCGGGCAGTGAGGGTGCAGGGGAGGGCAGGAGGGGCGAGGGTGGAGGTTTGCATTACTAAAGAATCACCAGGACCTCATTCCAAGGCCAGAGTGATGTGTATATGTGTATACTTCTGTGTGGGCATAGACCACAGGGTAGCGGCTGGTTGTGCACTGGGTTTTTGATCTAGTGCTTGAACCCAGGACTCAAGGAGGCAAGTACTATGTCAGAGGAAGGAAACAGTGTGGCTGAGAGAGGCCTAGCAGAGGATGAAGGCTGACCCTGCCCCATCCTGGCTGGTGGAGAAAAGACTGGCTCATCCACCCAGCTAAGTTTAAGCCCTTAGTCTCCAGGCGCCCCCCACTCCTTCCAGAAAGTCCTCATTCCCTGCAGACCGTACTCTGTGTGCTGGCTGCACACAGGCAGCCGTCCCCACTGCCACCCACCCCTCTGCCACGCATCCTCCCTTCCATCTGCAGGCGTTGGGCATGTTTCAAGGCTGCCCTGCAAACTGTGGTCAAAGAAGGGTTGATTTCAGACCTTGCTTCTTTCATCTTCCTCCATGGTTCCATGCCTGTTTCGTCATTCACAATTCTCTTTTCACCCTTGACTGATCAGGCCCTCTCTCTTAATTCTAAAATCTATTTTTTCCTCTCTCCATCCCCCCAGTCTGCCACTGAACTGCATCAGCGTTACTGTCTATTTCTAGATTTCTTTTGCAATTGAGCCTTTTCTTCCTGTCACAGCCTTTCAGGCCTGGTGCCTGGGCCTGTGAATGGTGGCGATTGTCCGTGCCATTCCTTCTCTTGCTTAGACACACCCAGATGGAAGTCCACCTCTAAGAGGCAATGTGGCCTGAGACCCTTGATTTCTTGAGTCTTGGGTTTATCATATGTAAAATTAGATGACCTGATCATCTCTAAGCTCCCCTGTTGCTTTAATATTGGTCAGTTCAGTGGTTCAGGGGACCAGGCTGATGATCAGGCTGATGGCGAATATTCACTCTATCTTGACACATAGGAAGATGTATGTTGTGGTGGCTCCCTCAGGCATTTAACCACCATCCAGTCAATGTGGGCTTAGGAGGTATAAAATATTGGTCTAAACCTGAGAGAAGGCCAAGACAGCAATGACCAAAGACCCAACTGCTGAGGGCGTTAAGTGATTCTTTGATTTATGATCCAAGTGTGTGCTCCCCTACCCTTCGGGGCACTCTTGAATCTCAGAAGTAGACCAGCTTGCCCAAGCTGATGTAGCTTGTTCACTGCGGAGTGGGGACTGGAACTCAGGCCTCAGGTCTGTGAGAATGCTAGTGAGGCACAGCTGGGCCCTGTGCTGTTGGCAGGCTGGACCCATTTGGGGGTTCTTGCTGGCCAATTTGATGATTTTGAGCAAATTAGAAGAAGCTGTCCCCTTTGAATTGCCCTACCCGTTGTTCACGGCTTGACAAGTCTACATGATGGCCTTGTACAGGATGTCTGCCCAGACCCAGGGCCATCTGCCATTTTGTCACTGCCTGAGACAGTCGAGTTCTCTTAATTCCCAGACACCCAGTAGGCCTGAGCTTGCTGTTACCCATGGGATTGTCAGATGGCTCTATGTATCATAGAAAGTCTCCCTTCCATGAAGACTTCCAGTTGCTCTTTTTCTGGAGCTCAGCCTTTTATATTCCCTTTTGGAAATTGGTGGGGGTATAAAAACACACGTTTGTAAAACGTGCTCTGGATTCTACCAGTGCTCACATGCAGAACCCATACCAGCCGTTATGCTAGTTGACACATGACTTAGGGTTGCAGGCTTGTTTCTTCCTTGAGTCTTAACTCTCCTGTTAGTGAAGTGCCTCGAGGGACAATATTTCCCACTTAAAAAAAAAACAACTTCTCAAAATGGTTAGCCCAGAGCTCAACTTCCCAAATGTATTTAACAAATGCTGTTGAATTTGGTTGAGTTCAAGATGATCATCCTCAGAGGCAAGGAGGAAGGATGGCCCATACTTGGCTCTAACTCAAACATCCAAGACCCCACCATTGCCAGGAGAAGATATCTTCCTTCTCCTGCGGGTAATCCTGTGTCTCCCCCTCCTTCTCCCACCCTGGCTCCAACAGTGGTTCTGAATGTCTTCTGGGGAAACAGTTCTTGGTCTTACTGTCAGTGAAAGCAGATAATGTGCTAAAAATTAACCTCTCCAATGTCTGGCCGACTGCTTTCAGGTTTGAAGACATTTTCCTGACAGAAAAGAAGGGAGGTGAACAATGAGGTGGTTTTTCCCTGAAAGTGCACAGACAGCAATTGGAAACCACTGGGACTTTCTTTCCTTCTTTGTCCTTTATCTTTACAAACCACTGCAGAATGCTTTTGGTGGGGAGAAGGGCATGAGCGGATGGCCTCCAGGGCTAGTGGAGAAAGGTGGGGTGGGTCGAGGTGTCTCTGTGTGAGTTATGACCAGACCCTTCCTCCTCACCCCTGCTCCGAGGATGTGGGCACCCTGGTCCCAGGCGGCTCACGGGCTGGCTATAGCGGTACTCCACTTTAGCTGCAGCTTGGAATCCCTGGGAGACGGTGGTGGGCTGGAGCCAGTCCTTAAGCTGTTGGTTGCCTGATCTAGGCCCCAGCGAGAGTATTTACACCATGGAAATTGGCAGACGCTACAAATGAGAACTTCTCCATTTGGAGAGCTGGTTTACCGGCACACCACTGGGTAGAGAAATGGAAATAATTGCATGTCCAGACTGCACACCCAGAACAATTCAACTGCAGTCTTTGTGTACAGAGCTGAGACATGGAGCTTTCTAAAGCCTCCCAGGTGATTCCAATGTGCAGCCAAAGTTGGAACCACTATCCCAATCTAACATTCCTCTTTTACACAGGACTCGGGATCAAAGAGGTAGCAACTCCTTGCTCTATCCCAACAGCTTACAGGACTCAGTAGCAATTCCTGGACTTTAGAAAAAGCAACTGTTCCTGTGGCGAGAAAAAGGAACTCCAGGTGGCAGAGACTCACCTCTGTGTCATTTGCCCTCTCTTTTGCTGTTCTTTCTTTCACATTGCCCTTTTTCTGTCCCTTCCTGCCAGGGACTGAGATAGGATCCCGAGAAACTGACACTTAAGGTTGTCCTCAGAGTTAGGTCTCTCTGAGGAGACAAGGCCCCTAGAACAGGTAGGAGATGGTAGAGACAGTCTATGATTGTGTCCCCCCCATGTGAGAGGTGCAGAATTTCCCATAGGAGCAGAGTGGCCCGGGACTGAACAGAGCTGTCACTAGAGAAAGACCGGATCTTCACTGCAGAGGATCTCAATATCATTTCCATTCTGCAAAGTCAGAAAAAACATTGGCCTGGGATTTCTCAAGGTTAGGCCTGGGGCCTGCCCTTGAAGACTTGCCGTTCCCTCTGTTGCTGGGCAGCCCCCTTACCACTGGAGAAGACATGGGGGTCCCGCCCCCAAGAGGGAATGAGTAATAAAAATAGTTTGGGAAGTGCTTTCACATGCATGATCTCATTTGAGTTGATGACCTGGGGCTCTTGAATGGAGAGGGAAGTGGGAGACTTGGGAATTCAAATTGCAGCCCCATTGTCTTGGGAAACCCTTTCCGGCAAATAGGAGCCAGCAAATCCCCACCTTGCCGTCCCTCCTTCTCAGGCCAGGAGCATTTAGAACTAATTGAATCACTAGATTAGCTAATGCAGCCTCCATTAAGGCAGGAAGATCCCAGAGGAGAGGCCATTGAAGAGAAGCAGAAAGATCCACACCCAGCCTGACCATTCTCCCAGCCCCCAACACCACCGCCTTAGTCTCAGTAGTCTGAGGAGAGCCCCATGGACTCCATGGCTGACCCCTTTAGACTTCCTGCGGCTCTAGGATTTATGCCCTCTGCTGATGCAAAGGCATGATTAGTCTCAGACCTATTCAGGGCCTCTGTTTGTTCAGTTCTAAAAGGAGCAAAAAGTTTGTAATAGATGATGATGTGTTATTTCATCCCTGGGTTTTCCTTTAGGGTAAACTCTTCTGGTTTGGGGAAATTGAATCCCAAGGTAAATAGCTGGCCTCCCAAAGTCATGAGGTGGATTGCGGGACGCTCAGGGCCAAACACTCAGGTCTACTAAGTTTCTTTCCATCCAGCGCAGCAACCTGTTCTGGTACAAGGTGGGATGGTGGTGGGATTTGCTCAGTGATTCATTGCATTTACCGGATGTCTACCAGTCCCTGTGCTAACAGCTGGTGGGGAGAAAAGAGTAAGTGAGGCCTTCCTTCAGGGTCCCCGAAGTTGAGGGTTTACTGCGCGCTGACTGCAGAAGGGATACTCAATTCAAACTTGTGGAATTAACGAACAAAGACAAATAGTTCTTTTCCCAATGCTCAAAGTGAACGGCAATCTCCCCAAAACGGGATGGCGATGGATGTTGTTTAATGCTGTGTGTGAACACTAAGATCTTGCCTATTCCCTCTAGAGCCCTTCAGCCGCTTCTTATTCAAACCTGCAGCCTTTCTGTCCTGAAGGCCTCATGTCACACAGCTGGTGCACATGCCCCTGCCACATACAATAAGTAGGCCCCCATCTCTTCTCCCAGCCCCTCCCCCGCTCCAGTGCATCTGTGTGTCCAAACACTCGGTCTGGCTTTTCAGTCTTCTCTTCCTCTGTTTTCACCTTTCCTGTCTCCTCTGCCCTGACTCCCCTGCGCTGCTGGGTTTCCAGGAAGAGACAAGCTTGCGGGCAGGAATGGAGTTTTTCCGGGTTTCAGCTCACGATGAATTCCTCTAAAGAGGCCTGATCTTTCTTTTTAAAAGAATAATGCTTTTGTCTCTTTCCACAATAACATTTCGTTATGGAAAAAAATTGTACAACACGGAAAGTGCACACAAAATGGAAATATTATCTGCTGTTGTCCAAGAATGCTGTTAACATTTGGTGAATTTCTCTCCAAACTTCTCAACACACACACACACACAAGCACACACATGCACACACACACAACACGTGTTTGTTAATATATATCTATATACATACATCTATGTATGTGTTTGTGTATATGTTGTATATATTAACAAAAGCAAAACAAAAAGGAGGTCGAACACTGAGAGGTTTTGCTTTCGAAGAAAAGGGTTCAAGAGACAACCACTGCCCAGCGGGTGTTCTCTGTGGTCAAGGTGCCTCTTCCTGAGCCAGATGATATTCCAGCTCCCAGGGATGGGGCAGGTCTGTCCCGGCCAACTCAGTGAAGGCCTGCAGCACCAAGTGAAAGGAACAGCTTTGAATCCAAATGACAGCCCCGCCTTAGTTTAAAGCTAGGTTCTCTTTTCTGCTTATTATGGATGTTTGATAAGAAATACAATTGCTGAGAAGTTTGTTTTGCTTGCTGTTTGCTATGAGCATTGTGAGACCTTTCCTGATTGTAACCCACTGTAGAATGGGCTGTAAAACTTCCTAAATGTAGTCTGATATGTAATGGAATGAGTGATTGTATACAAACTAACCGGCATTTCTCGCTTCTGTAAACCTGCTTGCTTAGCACATTCCTCACCTACCCCCTTCCCCCTTTCTTCCTCTCGCCACAAGTAAAAACCTCCCCTGTGCTATTTGTCTCTGTCTATAAAAACGCTATACCAACCCTAATCGTGGCCTCTTGTGTCACCGGCGACGAGTGCGCAGAGGACCAGGTTCGAACCTGCAATAAACGACCCTTGCCGCTTGGCTTTGACTTACGACTCTGGTGGTCTTTTGTGGGAGGTTTTGGAACTTCAGGCATTACACAAGGACCACCGTCCTGATGGGCAGCCTGGATGGGTGACCCGTCTAGCCCAAGTTAGGCAGACGTAGCCTCAGTTTCCTCATCTGTAAAATGGGGGCATTAATAGCACCCACCTCAAAAGGTTTGTGTTTATATCTGAAAACAGTGCCTGAGACAAACAGCTGGGTGCTGGTAGTTTCTTTGGGATCCCAGGAAGAAGGAGGAGGCAACAGAGAAAAGGCAGGCCATGGGGTTGGTTCTATGCTGCTGGGGCCTCCTGAGCAGCTTAGTGAAGACTCCCAGAATTGGGAGATTGGGGCCTTTCCTGCCAGCTCCTGTCCCACTGTTTGAGACTTGCCCCCGGGGTGCATAAGCTGCCCTGGGCTCTAGGCTGCTTCCCCTTACTTGCAGATCAAACCCTGTGTGTTCCTGATAGGATGCTGTCAGTAGTGGGGTGGGAGAGTCAGAGCTGAATCTGATTGTTCCACGGCAGCTGAGGCTGAAGTCAGGGGGCCAAGCGTGTGACATGGGCATCCCTTCAAGGCCTAGCATGAGGGGAGGAGAGAAGAGACACAGGCTCTGAGAGACTCACACAAAGCCTCAGGAGACAGGTTTGAAGGCAGTGATTTTCTGAGATCTCTGACTAGGAGAAGAGAGAAAAGAGCCAGGTGGGGTGGAAAAGGAGAAAGTCTTCGCAGGCCGTTCAGCCTCCAGAACTAAAATCAGATTGCACTGGAAAGAAGAGCTCTCCTTCCCTGCTGCCTCCAGAAGCAGCTGGCCCGCCCCCACCCCACACCTCTCTCCAAGGAGAAGGCTCACATCAAACATGGCGTGTGGGCCATGGGTGGAGAAGAGGCCCCAGCTCTGGCCTGTGCTCGACTCCTGGCTTTCAGGCAGCAGGTCTTTCCACATAAGGGAGACCCGGCATCCTTGGCATTCCATGGCTTATTGTTGGGGGCAAAGGCATGATTAGTCTCAGACCTATTCAGGGCCTCCGTTTGTTCAGTTCTAAAATGGGCACAAATTCAGAACAAGACCATGACTTGCTAGCCCCGGTGTGGTTGAGCCTGCTCACAGCCTCAGAGCATCTGTGTTTGGTGACATCTTGAACTTGGCACAGTGGGAGTATTCATACCAGGTAAACGGGCAAATGCTACAAATCAGGGCTGTTTTATTTGGAGCACCAGAGGTTCCGGAGTCCCCAGCACGTCACTGTGCTCCGGGTACTTTGTCCATCCCTCGAGGAACTGGTGGCACTTGACCTCCGCATTCACTCTTCGGCAGCCCCTGAGGAAGGAAATGGGTAAAGCCCCGCCCCCCCACCTTTGTGTTAAGGGGCAGAGGTGAAGCTTGGTGAGTCACTGAGGAATCAGGAAATGGAGTCAAGCTGGGGCCCACTCTTGCGCTTTTATGGTAATTTTCACTGTATCTTGAGCCCTGCACTCTCTCAGCCACCAGGACCTCTGCACCCATTTCAGGCATCTGCACGGGAGCCTCCGTTTTGCGTCTGTGAGACAGGGTAATGACATCCTCACTTGTTAGTCTGACAGTTTGTCGGGGCTCAACATAAAAGCGAGACAACGTAGGAAAGCATGTTGTGGATGGTGACATCCATTCATGGGCGTGGGGCGATGAGTATTTTGACTGCGGAGCGCTGCCCATCACGGACGCAGAAGACACCACGGGGAAATCTCTCTGGATGGAGCCCCTCAGACACTCCGGCGGTTCTGCCTGTTCTCTCTGCACTTTAAATGTATGATTCCCAAACACTTAGCTGCCTTTTACAGACACAGGCTGAAATGCCCCCTTGGTCCTTCCCCATCCCTGCAGCCCCCCACCCTCCCTGCCAGGAGCCTGCCTGCCACCAAACTGCCATGCCAGCAATTTTCTCAGCCGCTTAAAAGGCCATCAAGACGGCATCAAACTGCCTGTACATGCTAAACCCAAATGCTTATGGAGCAGAGCCCAGAGTGGGATGCTAAATTGGATTCTATCAAATCAACATCAGCTGCGTGCGAGCCGCTGCTAATGAAAGGCTCCTAATGATGGCGTTCATCACTGTAAGGAGATGACTAAGCTGGGCATGGGTGGCTGCTGGCCCGGGCCTGGGTGGGAGAGGCCATGGTGTGGGACTGCCCCTGGGTGGATGCTGGCTGGAGGGAGGAGGCAAGGAGCCATGTCCTCCATTCCTAGAATGGGGATGGATGTGGGAAAGGCATTCATAGTCTCCTGCCTATTGTACACACAAAAACCTCAGAAACACTGATATCGTGAAGGTAGGTCCAGCCTAGAAATGGAAATAAATTGTACATTCTGATCTGGGAACTACTTTCCCATTGCTCCCTGCCCCCACACTTTTTTGAGCTCCTCAAGCCTGGTGGGGATTACTTAAAGAAGAGAGGAGGGGAGAAGAGCTAGTCTAGGAAGTTGGGGCCTATGGTTTTCTATTCATGCCTCTACCTTCACTGCAGGTCACACGAGCCGCTTCTTCCATATTCTTCTTGGCATGAGTACGAGATCCCTAGTGCTGCTCTAACAGATCACTGCACACTTAGCGGCTTCCAATGACACAAATGTGTTGCCTTATGTTTTTTAAGTGACAAGTCTGACATGGGTCTTGCCAGGCTGAGATCACGGTGTAGGCAGGGCTGCATTCGTAACTGGAGACTCTAGAGGAAGATCTGCTCCTTTGCCTTTTCCTACTTCTAGAGGCAGCCTGCCTGCTTTGCTCGGCTCTCGGCCCTTCTTCCATCTTCCAAGCCAACATTCTCGCTTTCTCTGACTATAGCCAGGAATGGTTCTCTATCTTTAAGGCTTCAATGGTTAGATCAGGTCCACCTGGGTGATCTAGGATAATCTCCTCATCTCAAGGACCTTTAACCTGAATCACATCTAGAAAGTCTCTTTCTCCGTGTAAGGTGATACATTCACAGGCTCTGGTGGCTAGCACATGGGCATCATTGGGAGAAGGGCATCATTTTTGCCTACCCTAGCAGGCGTAAATTGAAGCCTTGTTCCCAAAATTCCTTTCATTTGGCTGAAATGCCTGTTGACCAGGATGGAGCCAGATGCAATCTGCATTCACAGCCTTAGGCGCCGTGGCCATGAGCAGACAACGCTGTAGAACCCCCGTCTGTGAGCATCACTGCCAAGGTCTGTACCAGATGGGATGGGGGAGAGAGAGGCCTGTGCAATGGGGGCTGCCTTGAGTCTCTGTCCTCAAAATAGTAAGCCAGCGATAGTGCTGCACATTTGTATAGTACTCAGTGGTTTTCAAAATTCTCTCAAAGATATGTCGAAACTGGGTGGTGTGCAGCTGGTTGGACTGGTGGAAATTAGACCCATGTTGCAGAATGAAACACTGGGATTCGAGATGAGTCAGTGATTCCCCCAACGTCATTGATGACTTCATGACCGGGATCCAGGACTTTCCACTTGTAGTTCAGGGCTCTGTTCAGCTGGAGGGAGCACCAAGAGATGGTGGTGATGAGTCAGCTTGGACAAGAGCTTAGTAGGACA
Source organism: Panthera uncia (assembly GCF_023721935.1). NCBI lineage: Eukaryota > Metazoa > Chordata > Mammalia > Carnivora > Felidae > Panthera > Panthera uncia. Next base: position 143,082,490 of record NC_064816.1, on the reverse strand, counting down.
GCCAAAGGGCTGCATGAAAGAGCAGGGAATAGGGAACAGCATTAGCCTCAATCTTCCATTACACTTCTCTGCGTTCTGTGCTTCTGGGCACTACCCCAAGACGGGTTTCAATTGCTCCCTTATAGAGAAGGTTCATGTACCCCAATCACATTGTCTTGCTGGGTCCTGCATACTGAAATGACCCACATGTGTTTTCAGCCCACTGGGTAGCTGAGTTTCTAAGGGCTTGTGTTGTGACTGGCCTGGGAGCTGATTCTGGGATCTCAGGCTCATCTCCACTCTCCCCTAAGCAGCTGACTATTGACCAGCACTCAAAGGACAGCGTCCTGCACATGGCAGAGGGGATCTTTGTGAACAGGCCCAACCTTGCCACTGAGAACCTTCCTGGTTGGGTCACACTGACCCAGACTGCTTCTGATAATCATGGAAGTGTGCATGATCACCGGGAAGAAAAGTGTTACTCTTGGCATCTCCTCCAGTGAGGAACCAGCTCCAGCTCTGGTATCACATCTGCAGGATTTTTTTCACAGGTGCACTTGTATTTTAGTTTGTAAGTGTGTACGAGCGCACTTGACTTGCTCACATTTTGGGCACCCTGCCTGCATATATCCCGGCCTCTAGCTATCTTGTACCCCAGACTTACCCTCTATCCTCACCTCTGCCCAGAGAGTGCAGCTGCTCGTAACTAAATGGTCCCAAGGAGCTGTCGGGAGAAGCAGAGAGGAAATTGGCTCTGGAGTCTGGCTGCAGTGGTCTTGAACAAGTTACTTTACTTGTTTGAGTCCTCATTATTTCAACTGTAAAATGGGGCAATAATAGTTGCAACTATTTACTGAGTGCTTATTATATATCATGAACTGGTTTAACTGAAGTTGTATGTAGCTTTTAGACATGGCTCATTTAACTCTTACAATGTCATTGTGATGGTCAATTTTATGTGTCAACTTGGCCAGGCTATGGTGCCCAGTTGTTTGTGAAGGCCAGTCCTACTATTGTCAGTGAAGGTATTTTTAGATGAGATTAACATGTAAATCAGTAGACTGTGAGAAAAGCAGATTATCCTCCATAATATGGGTGGGCCTCATCCATTCAGTTGAAGGCTTAACCTTAGAGAAAAGACTGAGAGCCACAAAGAGGAGGGTATTCTGCCCCTAGAATGCCCTGGGACTCAAGTCTGTGACATCAGTTCCTGACAGAATTTCCAGCCTGCCAGCCTGCCCAGGAGATTTCAGATTTGCCAATCCCGTAGTCACATGAGCAGTTCTTTAAAGTATCTCTGTCTACATATCTCTATCTATCTGTATCTGTATCTGAGAACTTTGACTAATACAGACATAATGAAGCAGGAAATATTGTCATGTCAATGACATAGATGAGTAAATAGGTCAGACTCTTTGCTACCTGTAACATGCTCCTTGACATTTCCCAGCCTCCTGTACATTGAGATTGGTCATGTGACTAGTTATGGCCAATAGTATGTGGGCAGAAGGAAGAATGTCAGAACTGTAACTGCTCTGGAATTTCCCACCCTGTCTTTGCACTTTGGTTGGCCAAATGGAGAAGATCCATTAGAGCCCTCTGAAGAAGAACCACAAGATGTCAGGAGCCTGGTCAGGAGCCTCCAAACCATCCTGTGGAAGGCAACCCATGAGACCGGATGGGGCATGAGCAAAAAATAAACTTTTTTGGTATTAAACCACTGAGATTTTGGAGGAATTCATTGTAGCAGATGGCCCCATGCTGACTAATCCACTGTCCAAGATCGCCTGGTCAGCAGGGGCAAAGTCAGGACTCAAAGCCAGGCAGCCTGGCTCGCTTAGCCACTACCCTGCCCTGCACAGAAGGTACCTTGTGGCATTGTTGTGAGGGTAAAACGAGGTGGTGTGCTGTAGGCTCAGAACTGGGTGGGCCCTGCATACGATGGTTCTAAATATAGCAGGAGTTTTATTTGAGTTAGGGATTTGACGGTGCCATTTGTAGTTTCATTGTGAACAAAACGGAGTAATGTGGTAAATGGTGGTTTTCTTACTGGTTGAACAATTGTCCACAAGACGTGTCGACTAATGAACCGATGTCAACCGGAAAGTCCTCAGTGCTGAGTCATGGTAGGCTCGTCTGCTTCCCTAAAGAACCATACAACGTGTCTGTCTTCTTTGACATTTTATCCTCAGATACATGAAGACATAGGAGGCATGTTTAACAAATTGATAGATGGAGCACAGCTAGATGGGAGAGCTAATATGTTAGATGACAGAGTGAAGATTCAGGAAAAGATCTGGGCAGGCCAGAACAATGGACTGAATCTAACAAGACAAAAAAGGTAGGAGGGATAAATCAAGTCTTGCCTTTAGTTTAAAAAGGAACTGAAAGGGGCACCTGGGTGACTCAGTCAGTTGAGCATCCGACTTCTGCTCAGGTCATGATCTCATGGTCCGTGAGTTTGAGCCCCATGTCGGGCTCTGTGCTGATGGCTTAGAGTCTGGAGCCTGCTTTGGATTCTGTGTCTCCTCTTTCTCGGCCCCTCCCCTGCTCATGCTCTCTCTCTCTCTCTCTCTCTCTCTCTCTCAGTAAATAAACATTAACAAAAATAAAAAATGAACAGATGGGAGACAGGATGAAGGAGGCTTGACAAAGAAGTGGCTCATGTGGTCCTGGGGTTCGCATCGTCTGTTAGCCTGACATGAGTCAAAGGAATGATACAGACTCTTTAAAATGGAGAACACATTAGGCTGCATTACTAGATGCATCCTGCCCAGACTTCAGTCACTCATGCAACCAGCATATATAGAATGCTTACTGTATGCTGGGCGTTGTGCTGGGTGCTGGAGATTGAGGGGTGAACCAGACAGATGAATGCTGCCCTCCTGCAGCGGACATTTAGGGATGTAGTTATCCTGAGCTCTCTGCTAATTGCCTTTGACATGTTCCTTCACTTCCTGTATGCAACCACATGGCATAGGGCTTAGAAACCATGCCATGTGAGGAATGGTCTCAAGGAACTAGGCATGATGGGATTGAGGGAAGCTTAAAAAGTATTAAGGGTTGTCCTTGCAAATGAATGCTATGCGTTTCAGAGGGAGAGAGGACCAATGGCTGAGAAAAGATGTGTGATGTTTGTTGAGCTCTGGGCAAGGCACTGCATGCTCCTTCTTTCATTTCATCCTCCCAGCAGCTCTGTAAGGTAAATAGTATCTCCTCATTTCACAGATGAGGAAACAAAGGCTCAGAGGGGTTCATGTGACTTGGATGTGCTCATAATGCTGGCAAGTGGTTAAGATAGGATCTGAACCCCTCTGTCTGAATTCAAAACCCTGGGCTCTTTCCCGTTCAGCACCCACATGCAGATTTGGCCTTAATTTAAGGTGGATAATTTTGGCAATTATTTTGAAGCCCTGGGAATAGCCCACACCCACTGGGTTTTCCATCATGCCTCCGTTTCAGCATGAAGCCGGGCCTGGGACTGGGCTGGGTGTGTTCAGTGCAGGTGGTACTGTGTGGCAACAGGGCAGAAGGGAGCACAAGTGGCCACTGGTCCCAGCCCTGCAGCCTTCCCTTCCATGGCCATGGAACTAGACCTGGCTGAGCAGAGCTGGTGAGAGGCCCAGGGATCTCACAAGTATCTGGGCCCCTTTGTAGGTTCTGGGCTATCCAGCACGTTTCCCTTCTCTCACAGCATCCCCCAGGCCCTGGCCCTTTGGATGTGAGGGTGCAGCTCATTCCTCTGTGTGTCCTTGGCTTGACTTTCTGCGCAGCGGGCAGCAGGGAGAGAAGGGGGTTAACCATGGGGCTGGGATGCTGGGGAACGGAGAGTGATGTCAGCCAAGCTGCCCAGCAGAGACAAAAGCCTCTAATTGCTCTTTTCCTTCTTGTGAGAAGGCTGACTCCATAGTTACTGTAATAAAGGCTTGTGGATGGGGAGGAGGCCAACTAATAAGGGAGCCATTGTCCAGTGATGAGGAGAAGTGGGAGATGAGGAACAGCCCAGGGGCCGGGAGAAAGTCCACCAGGTCACCTGACCTGGGCTGGTAAGGAACGGTCAGCAGGGCACCTGTGGTCAAATTGCATGTGAAATGCCTTCAGTGTGGGAGCGGCTGGTCCCCCCACCCTGCCAGTGAGGTGACACTTTCACAGAGGATGCTCTGAGGAATGAAACTGGGTATTGATGGTTTTGTTGATAAGCCGGGATGACTTCCTTCAGGAGACAGATTTTGAGAAGCAATTTGGTTTGCAGGGAATTGCTCTGGATGCTCGGTCACTGTCTTCTCTTTGAATGTGTCATAATTGCTTTTAATTCAGCAGTTCTTCCTGAAACTGCCTTAGAATCAGTGACTCCCAAGAGCAGGAAGATTTGTTCCTCTATCCATAAGAGTTGGGTGTTTTTGTTTTGGCATAATTCACAGAAATGGTTGTCTTTGCCAGGCTACCGTTCCCGAGGCAAGGGGACTCCACCACCCCCTCACTCCCCAGTGGGCCCAAGATCTTGTGGACACAATTACACACCTGTGCACAAGCCACCCTCTCAACCAGCTCACCTGCACACACTCCACATGGAACCCCCACTGAGCCATCTGGCTTCCCCACCCTCACCTTTACCTCCACATCCATTGTTACACCCTCTCTTCTGCCCCTTTAAACCTCACCTCTCGCCCTCTGCAAGAAGGCTTCTTCACCACTCTCTCTGCCCTGAGCCCCCTTCTTCTGGCCCCCAGACCCCCGATTTTAGCGCCTACTCAAACACTGCCTTGACATCAGAGCTACCAGTTTTGGTTTGGAGCCTGGTCCTGTTTCCCCTGGATTACAGTCAAGCCAGTGACTCTGCTTCTGTGATTGTCTTACATCTACCACAGTGTTACGGACTTGGACTTCAGAAAGGACTTGCTACCTTGAAGGAAATTGGGTTCTGGTTGGAATCCTCACCAGAAAACTACACTTTTCACTTGGAGTCCTTGAGTGTTTGACAAAACAGGTCGAAACGACTTAAGTCCTTATTAAGGCCCCTGGCACTCCAGGACTCAGAGCCATCATAGCGGAGGCAAATGGGGTGTCGGTTCAGGAGGGGAAGCCACCTGAAGACAGAGGGGAAGAGTGTCAGGACATGGGTTCCAGCTGTGTCTCCCAGGGCGAGGTCTGTGAGACAGGGTTCTGTGGCCAGGTGGCTTTGGGAAACAGTGTAAGCCCAGGTCAACAGGTTTGTCCACAATGGGGCTTCTCAGATCCTTTAAAATATGAGTGTGCCTATGGATCTGCAAGAGGCCCATGTAGCACATGCTGCTTTCCACCCTTATGTCACCCTGCAGTCTCTTTTGGGGGAATCATCTCCTGGGAGCTGGCTCACTGTTGGGGAGCCCCTTATATGGCTCCCCTTAGGGGAAGGAAGGGTCCACACTCTCACATTAGGTCCAGGCCCTGGAAGACTGAGTGTCTTGGGTATACCCTGTCCCTCCACTGGCCTCCCTGGGTCTCCTCTGGTCATCCTGTCCTGGCTCACACTGGGGTGGACTGTGGGCTCTGCTCCCTTTTGGGTCTGCCTTGTATTCCTGCTCCCCCAGCCTGAAGCCCCTTCCACCTGAAATCTCTTTATCAAGTCTCTGGGCTTCTCCAGGCCCTTTTGCCCCCACTCTGGCCTGGGTGCTTTAATTTACTCAAACCTCCACATCCCCACATGCTCCTCTTTATTGCTGGTTCCATCCATGTCAGTCTTGCATTATATAAATCTACAAAATGTCTTGGGCTTGAAACAAAGAGGGAGACACCCATTACTCCCTCTGAGTGCACACATTACTATAGGCCTTATGTATTTTTTTCTAACTCTTTGGAACTACAGAGAGCATTGCAACCATTACCCCAATGGCTCTTTCTTCATTTGGAAGAAGAGAGACCCACAGAAGGCCCAATGGGCTGAGGTAGGGAGGCCTTGGCTGTGATGTTACCAAAGATACCGCCCATGCTGTCGTTTCAGAAGATGCCAGCGAAGGTCAGATGATCTGGGTGCTGATCCTAGCTTTGCTGCCAACTACCTGTGTTCTTCCAGTGAGTCCCTTTCTCTGGCGGTGGCCTCCTCATCTGTGAAGTGAAGGCATTAGACCATGTGGCTCTGAGGTCCCTCTCAGTGCACATGTGCTGTGATATGCCTCCTTATCCCTCCATGACACCAAAAGGGAAAAGAGTTAAAGGCAAGCCAACACACTTGTCAATTTGCATAGCTTTCAAACATATTTTAAAAGTCATGAGGAGCAGATCTATTATACAATGAGTTCATTGTTTGAAATTGTTTTGCCATAATAGGAAACCTTAGGATGCCCAATGCAGAGACTGTTTAAATTCCTTACATTTATATAACAGCTTTATTTCTAATGTGCTGGGGGCACGTTTTCATGTTTGGTCTTCACAGTCTATTTCCAGAAGGTGAGTTGAGGAAAGGGAGAATTCCAGTTTACAAAAAGGGAAATGGAGGCACAGAGAGGCTAACTTCTTTCCCCTAAGTGACCAGTCTGCAAGGTGACAGAGAACGGGAACTTAGACATTATGTTTGCTGAGAATTTCTCTACCAGGATACCGCCCCCCGCCAAGCCATTAGGCCTCACATGGTCAAATGGAACCCATCCTGTTCTCTCTCCAGTCTTTTCTTCCTGTTGGCCACTCCCCCGACTCCAGTGTCATCCAGGCCAGAAGTCTGATAACCATCCTTGTTTCTGTACTGCATCATGACCTGCATCCAGACAAACACCAGCTTACTCCTCTGGGAATTTTCCAGATCTTTCTCCTCTCCCCCTTAAAGGCTGCTGCCCTGGGTCAGACCTCTACCATGTCTCATGCAGACTGGACTTTCCCCATAGCTTCCTAACTGGTGTCTTTGCCCCTGGTCTTCCTCAAATTAATTCTGCAAAAGTTTAAACCTGGCTACATCCCACCTTCGTCCCCCCACCCCCATACAGAGTTTGAAACCCTTTAGTGGCGCTGATTATTTATTAGGTAAAATCTATGTTTCCTAGCATACTGTCTGAGAGCTGCTGACTTCACCTTGGACATTTATCTACACCATACCTTATGTTTTAATAATACTGGGTCAATGGTAATTCTCCAATTGAGCCACACAATTTTTTACCTCAATGATTTTGCTCATGCTGTTTTCTCTGCCTAGAGCAATGAATGCAGTCCTGTTCTTTTCTTGGCTATTTCCTGCCCCTTGTCTTTCAAGACTTAGTTGACATGACACAATGACACCATTACACACCCCATGGCTGGATTAGGTGCCACTCTTCTTTGTTCACATAATATCCCCTACCTTCCTCCAACATGATGTTTGTGTACCTATCTCCATTAGAAGATTTTACATTTTTTGAGAGCAGGGACTACGTCTTTTTCACTTTTATAGCTTCAGTCCTGCTACTACAAAGCAGAAAAGAGTATGTGTGTGGTGGGGGTTTTAGAGAAAACACGATGTTTGCTTTTATTCTCAGAAATTGATGGGAAGCAAAATGCTGAAAGAAGTAGGGTAACCTCATGAAGATGGAATGCTTCTTTGTGCTGATCCCAGGGGTCTTTCCCTAAATGCTTTACTGAGATGCAGATGCTCTGTCAAGGTCAACCAAGTCTGCTCAAGAGTTTCTCTGGTTCTGAGTTCAAGGTTGTGGACTCCACTCCCCAAAGGAGATGTTTACTTGGCTTAGTAAAAATGTCTTTCCCAAAGCCACAAATATTTCCATGACACTGGGCAGCCATCTTGGAAATCTGTGTCCTTGACCATGAGAAAAAGCTAGTGAAAAATGATGGAGACATCAAGCCCATCCTTTCTACAGTGGAGGACACATATAAAATTCAGTGTCACTGTCTGTTTCCCAGTAATGGTGATGGAGGAAGGGAGACAGAGAGTAAGTACCATTTCAGGGAAGTGTGTGTGTGTGTGTGTGACACACTTGTTTTCCCTGCTGCTCAGGGAGAATGAATCAGTGTTGGGACAGAGTCCAACAGCAGACAAGGTCTACCAGGAGCAGCAATTGGCTTTCCCTCCCACGAGGATACTTCATCTCTGTATATCCATGGGCCTAACAAAGCAATCACTGCCTCCCACTGTTTCAATCTTTTACTCAATCACTTAATTATTTCTCAGGTCTGGGTGGCATAGCCACCATCCCAGTATTAACCCAGAGTATAATTACCCATCCTATTCCTCACCACTGCACCTCCTGTTTAGAGCTCTTAACTGGGCCCAATTTCACCCGTCGTCTTGCTGTGGGCATAAAAAGGACCATGGGCCTCTAATCACTGCCTGGGGCCTTGGAGCAGCCAGCCATAAACTGCAATATCTGCTCATTTATTCCTCTTCATTCAATTGGCTCCAAATTGCTCTGAATGAATTCTTGGGCTGTAGAAGAAGCTGTGCAGGCTTATTTTCATTAGTGTGGACACTGAGCAGGGAGTGAGGGAGAGAAGAGGAAAAAAGGAGAGAAGACTCTTGCCAGAGTTTTCTCCACCCCTGCTCCCATCTCCGCCCTCCCCCCCCCCCACCAGCTCCTCTGCACACAAATCCTCCCTTCTGTGTAGGAAACAGGCCACTCTGCAGTGCCTGACCTTCTGCTGAGGCCCTGGATCTTATTGGCATAGACCCCTCACTCCCATTACATTTGTGACTTAAGTCTGTGATGGGAAGGATATCTTATACCTGTGCTCCTTTCCAGCAAAGTCATACATGAAGGAGGAGATGCTTTATCTGACTGTGTTTTTATCTCTCTCAGAGAAGAGATAGAGGACTTGGTCAGGGGAGACATGGCCCCAGTGTGGTCATCTGAGCAGGACTGCAGAGTCAACTGCATGATGAGCCTAAAACAGTAATCATTTACTTCCCTCCTACCATCGACACTGTCCCCATAGGACCAACTCATCTCGGTACCCTTGGGCTGAAAGAAAGTCTCTGAGGCCAAGGCAACTGGTATCTCTGTCCTGTGTTCTTTCTTGACTTCCTGACTTAACTCTTTTTACAGTCTGGAAGTTCTCAGCAATGTCTGATCAGGATCTTCCTTATATAAGAGAACCCTGTTTCTCTTTTGTTCATCCTTGCCTGGTTGTCTCCATCTGTAATTCTTTAAACTTGAAGGCAGTTGTGAAAGTCTTATTTCACTTTCCTTGGTCTTCTGTTATCTAGGCCAAATTGTCCTAATCCCAAGAGTCATAGCATCATGTAACTGAAGAGCCAGACAGATTTCCTTTACTCAGCTCTCCTCAGCTTGACTTTACTGCCCTTTATTTATGCATTTGAGGGACTTCCTTTAGATGCTGTCCAATTTCTGTGTAAGACTTTTAAAATGTGGATGGTCAACCTTCTATTTATAATAGCCCACGCAGTTCTGGGGGCTGGGCTGAATACTTAAAGAATGGTTCTTGTTCTCTAAAGCTTTACTTCTAGAGTTGGAGGATGGGCAAACATTCTTTATGGTTTATTTATTTTTTTCTTTTCTTAAGGGCAGGGCAGAGGGATATAGCCTTGGTGGCTCTACAGATTTTCAGAAGCCAGTTCTCCCATCTTAGCTTCATGAAAGAGGGCTTTCCAGAGGAGGTGGGGCTGTGGAAAAGAATACTGGGTTTGTATTCAGGATGCTTGGGTTCTAGGTCCAGTTCTCTTAGGTCTAGCTGGGACAAGTCACTCTACCCTCTAGATCACATGTTTCTGTCTAAGGACTTGGCTCATCTTACAGATAATAAAAACTAGCCAGCTCCAAGCCAGCCTTCCCTAACCAAAAGATCCAACAACCAATATTTTCTACTGCCTTTTCTCTCCTAATGTTATGTAGATGGTGCATGTAGATACAGGAGCTGGAATGATTTGAAAAAGGATCAAGACCCTATTTTCTGTGTCTGTAAAAACACTTTCCCATCACCTTCTTTGACATGGTTGGTTGGATGCTTTAATATCTTGGACCTTGATGAGCAGAGTGTCCACTGTGGTAGGCTCATCTCTCTGCCTCCTGTCTCTCCTGGGCTCATCCCAAAGCCTTCAACTCACAGAGAAAATGCAGCTTTTTTTTTTTTTTCCTAGTGATGGAGGCTGAAGCAGGCTTGGGCCCTGCAGCTTGCCAGATAGCACCAGACAGTGCTGCAAATCTGAAACCTACACTAGGGGCAAAGGCAGAAGAGACAACAGGTTGACTCATGGCTGTTTCCCAGAGCTATAGATTTCCTAGCAGCTGAGCCAGATCTGTGGTAAGTCAGGAGAAAGGGCTGGCTGGAGAGCTGAGGGTGACATTCCTCAGCTGGAATGTTCTGGGCATAATGGTTCAGTATTCTTAGGGCAAACTTCTTTGTGTCACCAATTTGATTTCCCTTCCTTTTCCTTTTCCCTTGGAACTTGCTGCCATCTGCCAGCTCCCCACCTCATAGTTGATATTACTAGTGCCAACTTACTTATTGCTTTATGTACCTGATTGCTTCTCTATTAGATGGTCATTATTATTATCCCATCTAACCGAAGAGGATACTGAAGATCAGGAAATGTTAAGTCCTTTGACCCAGGTTTCAAAGAGAGCAAATAGCAGAGATAGGACTCAAACTCTAGTTGGTCTGATGCCAACACCACATCTTTGCCACCACAGTGTAGCAAAGATGGGAACCTACATTGCAAAAGACCAAGGATAAATATCCATCCGTCTGTAGGTTCCTGGTATTTACTTTGGGCACTCATTGCTTAGCTCAGCCACATACTCAGCCTCTCAAAGATGGCTTTCCTTTTAAAGATGTATCCCCATTCTTTCTAGCAAGGCCAAGTGGTCACTGGGAAAGAATTGGAACCACAGATTCTAGAGACCTTGTGTCTAGTTCTGGTTTCAATGCAACTCACACAATTTGTGACCTTTGACAAGTCAGTTGATTCTTGTCTTTCTACAAAATGGGAATAACATCTCTCCTCTGGCTATAGACTGCATCCCCTTTCTGCATGGCATAGCATAAAGGATCATGGACCTGAAATCAGGCAGGGGGGTTCCAGTTTCAGCTCTGCCACATACCCACCTTGTGACCCTGGGCATCATTTTTAACATTGATAAGATTCAATGTATTCATCTGTAAGATGGGTTTAATAATATTTGCCATGACAATAGGGTTTTGTTTGAATCAAATGAGATAATAGTGCTTTGGAAGAGGAAAAGTCCCACACAAAGGTAAAGTAGGGCTAATGGCCTAGACATGCATAGGAAATTTCATGTGAAAGGCTTTGGGTTCTTTATCATAAAAGATGTATATAAGGTTGTCATCAGAAGCTCCGTGTTTAGCAAGGAAGTGAACATTTTAGGCCTTCCATGGTGCTCAGGGCTCTGTGCTATCATTATCATCCCCTTCAATGTCTACTGGCATCTGGGAATCAGTGAATCATTAGGACTACCCAAACCCTTATCTAGTTCTTCACCAAGCCATCGTGATAGAGGACTTTTGGGGCAGGACAGAAGAGAGGAGAATAAAGTAAAGAGGATAGGAGCCCTCCAAGCTACTCGTTCTTGGAGATCACGTCCCCACCCCTGGTGATCTTCTGAATTCACCAGAAGCAGGCCAAAAACTACAGTGGGAGGACATACTTTATAAAAGGCTTGTTTCAGGGCTGGGTCCTGAATACTGGCTCATGGGTCCTAACTGAGTCATGGGAATCATGGAGACTTTGCACTAGGGTTGACCAACTCTGAGCTAATTCACTGAAGAAAATTTACATGTTGTGGATATTTTATATGGACAAAGAACCAGGCTGAGGACCTGTGCATGGACAGAGTTGCTTTTTAGGCCATTACTAGCATTATGAAGGCCGTGTTGGTACTTGCCTGTGCCTTTGCATTCAGATGTGTCTAGGCCTGACATACGTCACATGGATAGATATCTAGGCTATCCTTTAAAATCTTCTGGGAGAGGAGAGTCCAAAATTGCCATAGGCAAGACATACAAGTATTAGCAAATCTAAATCCTGGATTCTTTCTCATATTTAAGAGATATTCTTGGGTGTGCCTGGGTGGCTCAGTTGGTTAAGCATCTGACTCTTGATTTAAACTCAGGTCATGATCTCACAGTTCCTGAGATAGAACCCTGTGTTAGGCTCTGTGCTGATAGCATAGAGCCTGCTTGGGATTCTCTTTCTCCCTCTCTCTGTGCCCCTCTCCCACTCACATGCATGTGCATGCTCTCTCTCTCTCTCTCTCTCTCTCTCAGTAAATAAATAAACATTTTTTTAAAAGATATTCTTGGATTCTCAAGAAGGGGAAAATAGTTTGTTGACCTCTCCTTGAAGATACACTATTCTTGGATTGAAACTTGTTCTCAAGCCTATTAATGTGGAATTTGAGAAACACAACAGATAACATAGGGGAAGGGAAGGAACAATAAAGATAAAATCAGAAAGGGAGACAAACCATAAGAGACTCTTAAATACAGAGAACAAACTGAGGGTTGCTGGAGGGGAGGTGGGGGAGATGGGGTAAATGGGTAATGGGCATTAAGGAGGGCACTTTTGGGGATGAGCACTGGTTGTCATATGTAAGAGATGAATCACTGGGTTTTACTCCTGAAGCCAAAACTACACTGTATGTTAACTGATTTGAATAAAAAAACAGAAACAAAGCAAAAATGGTGGAGAGCCTGTAGAGATTTTACCCTACTTGCAACCTAGTAAATTAACCTGTTATTGTTTCAAGTTGGCAGAAGACATGAGATTCCTAGATGAAAGATGAAAGATGTTATTACAGCAAAAGCAGTAGCTGCTTTGTCAACATATTTTTGTTGGCCCTGAGCCCCATTTCCCACAGGGTGGGAATGCAGGTGTCCAAATGACACCTGTACACACAGGAAGTTCCATGGTAGGGGAGGAACCATGAGTTTAGAGAACCCAAATCTTTTATAACAGATAGTAAACATGCCTGCCCTTTGCTCTGGAGTGAGACCCTATCTCTCTATCTTCTAGGGCTGTTTGCTATGTAAATATTCTTGAGAAGGTGGTCTGGAACAAAGGGCACTCTTCATTCTGCTTTTAAGACATGCAAAAATATGAGAGTCCAATGGAGAATTGTCTTCCCAAATTTATCAGTTTTATTTTGTTTAGGTGAGCAAATTCCAGTTTCTTTAACCTTTTGGCTTGGGTTCTGTCTCCCAACCCCTTCATTTGTTACACATTCATTCCTACTCAGGCTCTTACTATCTTTGAATTCTGTGGTTTTCTACCCTCCTGGACAGCCCCGTCTAGACTGGCCTGTTACTCTGCTGTAGGAGACTCCCTGGGGACTTCCATGAAGGAAATGTACCTCCTTGTTTAGGGGGGCCCAAGGAAACTGCACCTGGAAGACACATTGCCATCATCTCTTTAGTTCTTCAGTTCCAGAAAGATGAAGACAAATTGCAGGCAATTTAGAGACAAGTAACTTAGGTGATTAGGGGTGATGTCAGGGCGAAAGATGAAAAGAAGTGCATATGCAAGCGTCTGCTCAGAGTGTGCTGAAGAAATTAGAGGAAAGTGTGGGAGAAACATCCAGTGCCCCACTCTGCAAGGCTAAGCATGTCTTTCTAGATACAGACCTCTAAGTCGGTTCCTCCCTAGCCTGACCTCTCTATGCACCAGTCTCCTCTTTTTATAAGGCTAGAATGAAAATGGTATATTCTTGTTGGGGATTAAGGGACACAGTTCATGTTAATCACCTAGAGAAGTGTCTGTCACATGGAAGGAGTTTGAGCAATATATACCATTAAAAAAAAGTTATTTATTTATTTTGAGAGATAGAGCATATGTGAGTGAGTGGGAGAGGGGCAGAGAGAGAGGGAGAGAGAGAATCCCCAGCAGGCTCCATGCTTTCATTGTGGGGCTTCATCCACAAACTGTGCGATCATGACCTGAGCCAACATCAAGAGTTGGACGCTTAACTGACTGAGCCACCCAGGCGGCCCTGTGTGTCATTTTAATAACAGAAAACTTGAGCAGGAATCTTAGAGAACCTCATACTGAGCATCACAGTCTACAGAGGAGGAAGCTGAAGCTCAGAGGGAAAGGTGACTGATCCATGGGTACAAATCTAGTCACCGGAAGAATAGGGCTAACTATAAGCCAGGTCTCCTGACATCCAACTTGGTGCTATGGGGAGATCAGCTAGTTTTTTGTTGGTTAGTTTCTCAAGCAAAGGTGTGATTTTCTAGACAAAAATTCACCAGAATATTTAAGGTTACTTGTTACATTAGGGTTACTTGCTATTTTAATGTGTTTTAATTGTTAATGTCCACACACTGAGAAAAAGTAATCCCAAGTCTATTTGGTTTCAAGTTTTCCTCTGGAGTTCCTTAAAAGAAGGTAAATGCTTTTATGACAGCTTTTCTGAGACACCACATGATGTCTTCTTTCAAAGGCCTCCTGGTGAGTTTGTCTTTTTTCTCACTTTGGATGTTGACATCGATAGCTAAGTGTATATGGGCTTTTCTTGTGTGGGCCAACTAGGGGCAGCCACAAGTTCCTTATTTTACAAAGTTCTCTTTTAGGGATGGGTGAGAAAATTTATCCCAACTTCCCCAAAATAAATTAAGCTTTCTCTGACAACATAGGTTAAGAGTGCCAACGCTGTTGGTTTCTAAGGAATCACACAGTTTTTTCTTTTTTTCGATCAAGTTACATTGATGAAAGAATGATTATTTACCTATCTTACAGTTATCAGTATTAACTGCCAACCAGAGCTTCTGACCTATATAAGACCATGGCTGTCCCACTGTGTTAAAATAATTCTAGGTCATAAGTTGAAACATGTTTTTTTTGTTTTGTTTTGTTTTGTTTTTAGTGTGTCTGGCGAGGCTTATCTTCAAAAAAAATTTCTGTTGCATTCTTGCAAACACTGAAAATAGTCTAAAGATGTCTAATACTATTTTCAAGCAACATAAGGCCCACCACCACTAACTATGGGATAAAGAAGCAGAAGAGCTCTTAGGAATAATAGAGTCCAACTTCTAACTTTATAGAAGGAACTGAGGCCCAAAGGTTTGATCACTTGTCCAAAGACCCTGGCAGAGACCTGTGGTGGTGGCTCCCAGCCCCATTGATGTCCCTATTTTCTGGGAATGGCTGAAGTCTAGAGGGAAGCCTCAGGGCCATGTCTGAGCTGTTGTTCTATTCTGGTGGATCCCTCCTGTTAGACCTCAGAGACAGGTGGCTCTCAATCCTGGCCTAACACTGGGCTTATAATGTCTCTTTTTAAGAGTATGGCTTTCAAAACAGGGTCTAAAAGGTTTTTGAGGTCAAGTCCATGAAGGGAAGCATGGGTGGAAGGAATTCCGTATTCTCCTGATGCTGCATGACTGTAGCCACTCTTGTGCCTTCTCTTTATGTGTCTTGTTCAGCTTTTTCTTCTGTTTCATGAGATACCTCAATGCCCTTCCAGTGACTTCTTCCTAAAAAAAAAAAGATTATTTAAAATTGATTTCTGTTGCTGGCAACCAAAAGAACCTTAATTACAAGAGACACAGGATTAGTAGATAGCAACATTGGTGTTAGAACCCAGATCTCAGGGCTTTTATTCTAATGCTCTTTCTTGTATAGCATGTTGCCACTCAATAGTCTATAAATCCTTGGTATAACTCCTGCTTTGTCCAATAATACTTATTGGACAGTGGAAGTTCTAGGAAAACAAGAGACTTTTCTGGGAATCCTTACTGAAAGCTCGTTTGGGAAAAAAAATTATGAGTTAGAGAAAATCAAAATCACACATATACCTAAATACTCTATTGCATTAAACTAGAATAATGGATTCAGTTTACTTTAAAATGAGATATAATTATAACACAATCTCTAGATTTACCAAAGCATTAATATACAAAATAGAGAGCCATTCTCTGAATTTTGAAATATCTTTCACTGGCATGTTTAATAATACCACTTTGTTTTCTGAGTTCCTGGAGGGATGCAAATCAATGCTCTATAGACAAATGAAGATGCTTCTCTTCAAGGTTGCAAGGAAAAAAAAATAAAATTTCTATTTTACTACTGTCCCTGTTTTATCAATAGAGAAACCAAAGCACTGAGCACAGTTAATTGCTCGAGATCTGCTGAGGGGAGGCAGAGGCGGGGTCAAGGGATGCAGCAGAATGGAAAGTCATGTGTTTTCTGGTCTCAAAGCTTGGGCTTAGCTTGTGAAATGTATTTTGAACGAGAGGAGAAAGGAGGTTTAGTCTGTGTATTATTTATCTTTATTCTTCCAGGGCCTAGCACATAAACAGGTGCCTAATAAGTATCAAAGGGAAGGAAAGAAGAATGGAGGGGGTGAAGGAGGGGAAGATAGGGGGAGGGAGGAGGGAAGAAAGTCTGCATGCTGCCTCATTGGGGGCCATGAAAGGAGTGCTCTGTTGCAAACTGTCCCATGAAGTCCTTGGGATACATGCGCAGGTGTATTGATGAGCACAAGTTGACAACCCTGTCACCACTGTGGCTGAAATGGGGTCTAATCTGCAGGGAGTGGAGAAGAGATACAGGGCGGGACACACAAAGAGGGAAAAGAGAAATCAAACTAAACCCAAACAAAAGTAAAGAGATTGATCTTTACTCTGGAGAAATAGTGGTACAGCATGGGGAGCAAGTGTTGTGGTGCTGCTGGGCTCCTTCCATCCGACTTGCCTTTCAGCCTCCCTCCTTGTCCGGGGCGCCGAGTACTCTCCTGTTCTAGATCAAAACCAGCCTCCTGGCGGAGACACTTCCAAAACCGAATAAAACACCAATGCCTTTTTAAAGGGTTATCAAACCCTTTGTGTCTTAACAGTTTTAAACCTTGGCCTACAGGACTGACTTTGTAGTGATGGAATTAAGATCGTCAGCCAGAGGATTGGCGAGGTTTTGTTTGGCGCCTTGAAATGAATCTCACAGAATGACTCTCACTGGCTTCTTCCTGCTTTTCCCCCAGACATCCGTCCCCTTCCTACTTCTTGACTCAGCCCTCCTCCAGACACCTGGGCGTGCCTTGTCATCCATCTGTCCAGTTTCCTGCTGCTTACCACCTGACTGCTGAGCCAGGCTTGAAGGAGTTTTAGTAGCACACACACACACACACACACACACACACACACACAAGGGATTGTTTGCTCCATTCAAAGGGGGTGTGTACTGTTCATGCAGCGTCTAAGGGGCTCCTTTCAGAGTCAGCTGGGACTGCTTAGGGCCCAGTGGGGCATGGCTTCCTTTCTTGAGACATGACTAGTATTTATCAGTGTCAGAGACTCACGGCACAATAGAAAACTTTAGGGAAAAAGAATTAAGAAGAGCAGCCTGGGGATGGACTGAGGTGGATAGAAGAAGAAGAAAGAGAGGAAAGTGAACAGGATCAGGATGGGGCCATCTGGCCAAAGTGGTTAGATGTCAACAGACACTTGCAGGTGTCCCCGAGGGGCGAGGCCACCTAGAAAGGTTCCTATTTTGGTGTTCCGGGAGCAGGCAATTGGGACCCAATGGGAAAACTTTGAATTCCACCGAATATGATGATGGTTGAGGGCAAGCAGTGTAGTTTAAGAGCATGAATAAACCGTGTGTGTGTGTGTGTGTGTGTGTGTGTGTGTGTGTGTGTTTTCCAAACTGACGGGAGGCTAGCCATTGAGACTTTGTTAAAGAGCCCACTATATCAAGAAACTATTATGTTTTTAATGAATCCGTATCAACTTCTGTTCCAGCCATGCCAAATGCTCCTGTAGGACTCTGAAATCAGACACTTTAAAGGCATGTCAGACCAATACTTTCGTCTCTTAGTACCTTAGTTTCTCTTCCAGATGAGTATTTTATGGTGGCACCCTCAAGTTTGCTTAGCCATATCATCTATATAGCACAAACAATTCAAACTCCTGCCTCAATAAAATTGTACATCACATTGGATGATGGACTTCCTGGGTCAAAATAGTGAAGGTTAAACCTGTAAATGCCAAGGTTCTGTCTACAGTATGGAAGCAGTCTCCCCTGTGAAGTGCTTTGGTGGTGGTAGTGTGGGGGGTGGTGGTTCCCACTAGACTCGGATCCATTTAAAGCTCTGAGCTAATCTGTTCTGAGATGAAGCGAAGGAGGTTCTTCACAGAGTCGTGAATCTATCTGAAAATTCTCCTTTCTTTAGGCTCTGGGGTGCACGATCCAGGCTGGCGAGCCAGCTGCTGTGTAGTTCCCTGTCCTTCTGGGACAGGGTAGTTTGGCTGCAGCGTGAGTCTCCCTGGCTCTGAGAGGGATCCTGGCATGGGGACCTGAGCAGGGGGGAAGCAGCAGACAGGGGGAGCCCAGCAGGCGAGCCAAGCCTGGAAAAGGCAGTAGCATCTGCCAAGTTGATAAAGAGCACTGTCACTGATCTTGAAATCTAGTGTGGAAGGAGGGAGGGAGCAGAGGGGGAGGGGAGGGCTGGGGTCCCAACAGGGGAGTCAGAGCACTTCCTTTCTGCTGTGATTCCAGGTCTGCCTAGCAGACAGAATCATTCAGAGAAAGGAATTGGGGAGGGGGGAAGAAAATCAATTGTTTTTCATTTGTATTGATTGCCTTCAGTGAATCTCTGTGGTAATGTAGTGGGAGGGGAATGGAGGAGGAAGGGTCAGCCTCCAAGGGTGAGTGTGTGGCCATCCAGTGTGGCAGCGGGAGGGCCATGAGGCCACAGAGGTCCCTAGGACTGCAACCTGCCCACAGTGTCGCCCAGAGGATGCAGAGGGGACTTCACTGAAGTCTATATATCAGGGGTTAGGAGAAAAACCAGAAGATGCTTGTCTCAATGTTTGGGGTTGGAGTCCTTTCCAGGTGGATTAGATTTTTACCCCCTATTGTAGAAAATGATACACATTAAAACAAAAACAAAAACGGCTACAGGAATGAGTAATATGGTAGAAAAATGCCTAATTGCACCAGAGTATTGTAACCATTTCAGTCCTATCTCTGTACATGGTTTATACAGTTGTGGTAGAACTACATGTACTTTAATGTATTTTGCTTTTTTTTTTCTTTGCTTCTCTGTAAAGTGCATTTTCCACATTATTAAAAGCTCTTTTTTTAAATTAAGTTTATTAATTTATTTTGAGAGGGACAGTGCTCAGGGGGGAGATGCAGAGAGGGAAAGAGAGAATCCCAAGAAGGGTTGGTGCTGTCAGTGCAGAGCAGGATGACATAGGGCTTGATCCCACAAATCATGAGATCATGACCTGAGCCGAAATCAAGAGTCCGGTGCTTAACCTACTGAGCCACCCAGGTGCCCCTAAGAGCTCCTTCTTTTTAAAATGTTTATTTTTGAGAGAGAGGATGCACATGTGTGCACAGGCATGGGTGTACGTGTTGGGGGGGCAGAGACAGAGGGGGACAGAAGATCCCAAGTGGGCTCTGTGCTGATAGTGACAAGGGGCTCGAACTCA
Source organism: Panthera uncia (assembly GCF_023721935.1). Lineage (NCBI taxonomy): Eukaryota > Metazoa > Chordata > Mammalia > Carnivora > Felidae > Panthera > Panthera uncia. The sequence goes on along the minus strand of NC_064816.1, from coordinate 143,063,146 downwards.
TGAACTGTGAGATCATGACTCGAGCTGAAGTCAGCCACTTAATTGACCGAGCCACCCAGGTGCCCCTTAAAAGCTCTTTATTTTTATTTTTATTTTTTTTAAATTTTAACATTTATTTATTTTTGAGACAGAGAGAGACAGAGCATGAACGGGGGAGGGGCAGAGAGAGAGGGAGACACAGAATCTGAAACAGGCTCCAGGCTCTGAGCTGTCAGCACAGAGCCCGACGCGGGGCTCGAACTCACAGACCGCGAGATCATGACCTGAGCCGAAGTCGGCCGCTTAACCGACTGAGCCACCCAGGCGCCCCAAAAGCTCTTTAAAGGATGCTTTGAGAAAGACTTTTTTGAGCATAAAATAACAAATGGCCATTATAGAAATTTGGAAACATTTTTAAAAATATGAAAAAGAAAGTAATGACACTCATAATTTCACTGCCCAGAAATGATTCCTCTTGATATTTTAGTATATTTCATTTTAAGCTTTTTTTCCGTGCATATAAAGTGTATTTTCCTCCACGATCTTTTGATCATGAAGTATGTGCAGTTTTTTATGTTCTGCTTTTTCATTTATGTTATTACAATTTTTTGAATCATGATTTTTAATGTTTGCATAATATTCCATGGTATATGTGTGCACCAGTCTTTGGTCAACAGATCTGCTACTATTTCCAACGTTTTGAACATGGTGATCGCTATCTTTACATCTGTCCTTAATCTGTCTCTTGGTACCTAGAAAAGAAGATTATTTCTTCTTAGGTGGGCCTGGATTTTTCCCTCAGCTTCAGGTAGGAGCTCCCATTCTCAGCCCAGTAAGGCTCTGCCTGTACAAAGCTCCTGACCTGGGTTCAGAACCTGGTGGAAACTTCCTATAGCAGTGGTGGGTCTCCTTCCAACAATCCTCATCTTTTTAAATTAAAAAAAATTTTTTTTAATGTTTATTTATTTTTGACACAGAGAGAGAGAGAGAGAAACAGAGAGCATGAGTGTGGGAGGGGCAGAGAGAGAGGGAGACACAGAATCCAAAGCAGGCTCCGGGCTCTGAGCTGTCAGCAGAGAGCCCGACGCGGGGCTCGAACTCACGAACCATGAGATCCTGACCTGAACCGAAGTTAATTGGCTGACACTTAATCAACTGAGCCACCCAGCCCCTCCCCCCCCAATTTTTTTTAATTTAAGTGTTTTTCTAGAGCTTTGCTGCCTAATGTATTAATACATAGCCACTAGCTATATGTGGCTCTTCAAATTTAAATTAATTAAAATCAAATAAAACTATAAATTCCGTTTCTTGGTCACATCAGCTACATTTCAAGTGCTCAAGAGGCACATGGGATGCATGGCTACCATACTGAATAGTAAAGATATAGAACACTGCCATGGAAAGTTCTATAGGACAGCACCAGGGAAACCATTATCCTGAGACTCTGGCAGCAAATGGCAAAGCAGGGGCTGCAAGGCTGATGCGTCCAGGGAAATCAGGTATTTAGGGGTGAGCGGCTTAAACACACCAGGTAATTGAGAAGGAAAGGGCTTGGAACACAAGATACACACCAACACTCGTGGAAAAAAAAAAAAACAAAGCTACAGCTCCAAGCCATTTACACTCACATTTCAACTGCAGTGCCAGCATCCAAATTCAAACTGCTGCCTTCCCAGCCCATGGCGTCAGTCAGCTTTATAGAAAGGCCTCCAGGCTTTCATTACTTTGGAGACAGGCTGGTGACCACAGAAAATCTTGTTTCAAGCTATGAGTTGTTTGGGAGGCAGATGCTGGACCCCACAGGAGATAGTGTTTAAAGATCCTTCCCAAGTCAGGTCCTTATTTCTTGTCCACTGTAAGACATGAGCTCTGTGGGGAAGACAATGGAGGCATCTCCACGCTCTAGGCTGCAGACTGGCCACCAGACTGTAAGTTCCAGAAGGGCAAGCGCAAGGACCAAGCTTGTCTTGTTCAGTGTAGGCGCTCTCTAACGTTTGTTGAAGGAGTGAACAAGCAGCGATTTGACAGCTCCAATTCATCTGATCTTGATCGGTCTCAACATGTTCCCAAAGGACAAATGAATGTATTTTAGGGGAGATTATGAGATTTGGGACTGTCGATGTTTTTCCTCATATTCTTTCCTAATATTAAATTTTTTATTATATAGTATTGAATACATACAGAAATATATGTGGTGTCCATGTAATAAAGTAATACATATAGCATGGTAATAAAACACATAATGGTGAATTTACCACCCAAATTATGAAGCAGAGTTTTACTGACACCCGGATTGCTCAGCCCTGGGGCCCCACAAAGGTAACACTGTTTTCAATTTTATGTTTACCATTCCCTGGACATTTCTTTTCTTTCTTTTTTAAAATTTATTTATTTGGGGGGCAAAAAGGGGCAGAGAGAGAGGGAGAGAGGGAATCCCAAGCAGTGGGGCATGGGGCTCAGTCCCACAAACTGTGAGATTGTGACCTGAGCTGAAACCCGGAGTCAGACACTTAACCAGCTGAGCCTCCCGGTTGCCCCTGGACTTTTCAAACATAGTCACACCTCCTCATTTGTGTGAATCATTGGACAATATGTTTCATTTTGCTTGCTTTTGAATTTAAAAGACATATTGATTATAGTCCTTGGAGACTTGCTTTTTATGCTACATTTTGTTTTTAAGATTAACCTTGTGGCTATGGGTAGATGTATGACCTTCATTTTTCACTGCTACTTAATATTCCATGTATTCACTCTCTTGCTAATGGACATTTAGGCTATTTCAGGCTTTTGATTTTAACATCATACTTCCAAACAAGTTGTCCTTTCCCGACACGCGTATGAAAGAATTTCTCTAGGTTGTATACAATCCCCTGCTGATGGGAAGTGCACTTTTAACTTTCAAGATGTTTTCATATTGTGTCCCCAAAATGAATGCTTTGACTTTTCCTCCCCAAAACAGAATTCCCCTTGCTTCACATCCTCACCATCACTTGCTGTTCTCAGGTTTTTTATTTTTTGCCAGTCTGGTTTTATATGGTATTTATCATGCGCCTAATTTGTATTCTCCTGATGACTAATGAGGTTGATCATCTTTTCATACGTGCTTGTTTTTTTCATGTTTCCTCTTTGGTGACATTTTTATTCCTTTCTTTCTCTGTTGGGTTATTGTCTTTTCCTAAATTGACTTGTAAGTATTATATCTGTGTTCTGAATACTAATCCTTCGCTGATTAAATATATTTCAAATGTTTTCTCCCACTTGCCATTTACTTATTTAATGGTGTCTTTTGATAACTAAAACTTCTTTTGTATTTATGAACTGAAGTCCTTGATTTTAGAGTAGTCAGTATTTATCAATCCCTTCTTTTTGTTTAAGAAACTTTTTTATCTTGACTTTATAAAAAGACTCACCTATATTATCTTCTTCTTTTAAGTTTATTTATTTGTTTTTGAGAGAGAGAGAGAAGAAGGAGGAGGAGGAGGAGGAGGGGCAGAGAGAGAGGGAGAGAGAGAGGATCCCAAGTAAGATCTGTACTGTCAGCACAGAGCCCGACGTGGGGCTTGAACTCATGAACTATGAGATCATGACCTGAGCCAAAATCAAGAGTCAGGTACTTAACTGAGCCACCCGGAGGCCCCTCTACCTATATTATCTTCTAAATGTTTTAATGTTTGCCCTTTGTATGTAAATTTTCAGCCTACCCAGAATTGATTTTTATGTGAGATGAGAATAGGAATTTATATATTTACCTTCTTTGCTTCCTTCCCTTGGATATCTACTTGTCTTGGTACCTTTTATTGTACGTCCCTCCTCTCCCCAGTGACCTGAAATGCCAGTTCTATATCAAGGGCATGGATCTGTATGAGAAATCTTGAAAGCTGGTGAGGTGAGTCCCTCTACTTCACTAGTCTTCCCAGGGAGTGCCTTTCCCTCATTCTCAGTGATCTGAGGAAAGGTGGTGCCTGTGCCCTAGGTCATAAACTCCAGGGACTTGGAATGCAGACAATTTGCGTGTGAAACTTGCTTGTGAAGGCTGCACCAAGTAGATGAAACCAAAAACGTGTGTCTGTGAGGTCCTCTTTTCAAGGTAGGACATTTTGAAAGTCTTTTAGCCTTGGGCTGTACTTTCAAGATCCTTCTAAGTCTTGAATTCCTAAGACAGATGAGCCATCTGAGTGTTAGAGTTTACTCAAGGACAGGAAAAATATCATCGTTTGGCTTGTAAACCAGATGCACTGGATGTGAATGTCTCAGGAGGGGAGCAGCATGGTCTTAGGATGGCTCGTAGACCGTGATGCTGTGCTGTCATGCGTTAGGAGGAGAAAATGAAGCAGAAATACCCTGCCTGAGATACTCTGAGCAAAGCCTCTTCCTCCATGCCTCTGCTTCTTGGCAAACAGATTCTAAGATGTATCTCCGGACTGTCCCTGATGTAGAAAAATCCAAGGTCAGAGACACATCAAGGGAGGGAAGAATCTATTCACTTATCCATGCAATAACTATTTCTTGAGATTGATAACTATTGAGAACCTACTGTGTTCCAGGCACTGTTCTAGGCACTAGAGATAGGGGCCTGAACAAGACAGCCAAGGTGGGGGGAGGCAGGCAATAAATGAAAAACAAAGAAGATAGATGTGGATAACATGTATTTAGAAGTGAAAATTGCATGATGCTCAGGGAATTTTTCTTTGAGAAAATATGAATGGCAGGAAGGGGCAGCCATGGGAAGGTCAGGGGGCCCATGCTCTAGTCCTGGACCAGCTGGTGATGCGGTGCTGTTTGGGGGACGTGGAGAGAGACTGGAGAGTGAATAGAAGGAGGACGTGGTATAAGATGAAGGCAAAAGACAGAGAGTAGCCAGATCCTATGAGGACTTGCTTGTCATGGTCAGGAGTTTGGATTTTATTTTAACTGAATGGGAAGCCACTGGAGGGTTTTAAACAGAGAGTGTGTGTTTAAGGCTATGGCTTAGAATCACTTAGAAAGTGATTGCCTTCCTCAAAAGATGAGGAAACAGATTTGGGGGACTTCAGGAGACTAAACTGAGACCACTCAGCTAAAAAGCAGCAGAAGCTGTGGAGTGGGGGTCCTAGGCCACGCCATCTTGAAACATGGCGCTGCCTCCAGCATCATTCCCTGCCTGTAGGTCTGTCTCCCTGTGAGGCTGGATGCTCATAGCAGGAAGCCCTGAGGGGTTGCTGACCTGTCTGCCAGGAGGGTCTCAAGGCCACAGGAACAGAGCGATTCAAGCTTCAGTGGGTATGGGTTTTGAATGCCTGTGTATATTACACCATTCCTGTCTTTGAGGGTCTGTTTGGATCAGTTGGAATATTTATCAGGAAATTATTCAGTTTTCTGTAGAATTTGGAGTGTGGTTCTCCCAGGTCTGCCTGTCACTGATTCTCCTATTAGAGCATGCGGGTTGTCCTCCCACGGCCTCTGATTTTCCCTGAAAATCCAGCCATCGATGTTTTCCCTTTTCTCTTTGCTGAGATAATACCATAGCCAATAACTTGGTGCCTTAACAGAAGCCTATCAGTGCTGCAGCTGGGCTGAACTGCCAGCACCTCTGCTCCCTTGTCCTGGGGAGGCTAGCATGGGCTCCCATGCTCACAGGCGGGCCTTCACTCATCAGGGGCCTCGCCATCAGATACCCTGCTGCTGACTATGAGGACCTCCTCAGGAAGCCGTCTGCCCAACTTTCCCTCTTCAGAGCTGTCCATTCTGTTCTTCCGGATGCCCCATCTGTATGAGCCATGGAACCATATGCTCTTGGCCACCTCACTCAGCTTGGCCTTCCCTGTTTTGCTGTCATGCTCTGGGCTCTCTGGGGATTCAGGGTTCTGTCACTGGGCCTATTAACCTCGTCCAGGACAGGAAGCCAGGAGACCTGGGTTCTCATTCCAACTTGCTGTGTGACCCTGCGTAAGCCTGTCGGGATGCACATCCATAAAATCCAAGGATTGTCCCAGTGATTCTCAAACGCTTCTTTGGGAGGGAGGAGCATCTTCCTGTCTGTAGAAGCAATTTGAATTTTATTAAAAACTATTTTTATAGCTGTAATAGAAAAACACAATGCCAAAATGCATTATATGCCAAATATAACATGTTAATTCGACCAACCAACATGTTAATTCATTTTTGCACATGAATTAACATGTAAGTCTCACAGATTTGTTTAAAATGCAGGCCTGGGCATGGCCACACTCAGGAAACAGGACCAGTGGGTACACTACTGCACCACATACCCTCCATCCGTCCATGAGGAGCTCACCAGGCAAGGCTCAGACACGTGTTTTCTAGAAATGCCCCTTATCATACGTAACCTTGTCAGTTATGTGTGGCCGAGTGAACACGTAACACAATGCTTTGTGGTAATGTAGGCTGGGACCGTGTTTTCCTTACTAAACGTTGCGTTTTAGAATGATTTTAGATTTGCAGAGAAGTTGCCAAGATAGCACAGAGAGTTCCCGTGTACCTCTCACCCAGCTTCTTGTCATGTTACCCTCCTACATACCCATAGTGCATTGCCAGAACGGGGAAATGAACATTGCTACAAGACTGTTAACCAAATTAGCCTTTATGCAGATTGTACTGGTTCTTCCTCTATAGTCCTTTTTTGTTCTCGGAGCTGGTCCAGGATTCCACATTACATTTTGTTGTCGTGTCTCCTTAGTCTCCAATCTGTGGTAAATTTTCAGTCTTATTTTTCATGCTCTTGACACTTTAGAAGAGTATTATAAGTCTTTTTTTTTTCTTTTAAAGAATCTTCCTCAGTTTGGGTCTGTCTGATGTTTTCTCATGATTAGACCGAGGATTTGGGAAGCAAAACCATTTTAATGCACAGGAGTCTTATCCACTAGTAGCCAGATTATTATTTCCTCTTCTTGAGCAGGATTGAGGAAGGACAGACATAGAGGCTGAGAGCGTGAGTGATTCTGCTTTAATTCCCCAAAAGATAGGAAAAGGATTGTGTGGAGGAGGCCCCTCATTAGGAATCTGTGGGAGTATTGTGCAATGTCACTGTGGAGAGTGTGAAGGCAAAAGCAAGCCTGAGAAACAGCTCTTGGTAATGTCCCTGGGACCTTGACCGTGGCCCCATGGGAAATTCTATATTTTATGTCACTGAAAACTTGGTGATAGTTGGATACGGGGAAGGATCTCTGTATCACTCATCTCAATAATTAGGAATTATTTGATATTGCTGGAAATGGAAAGCAAGTCTGATCAGAAGGACGGTCATGGTATGTGTGTGTGAAAGTACGTGAGAGCATGTGTATGTGTGTGTGTCGGCAGGTTTATGTGTGAGGCAGTGAGAGTGTGAGAGAGTGTGTGTACCTGTGAGTGTGTGTA